>NW_027397072.1:80755920-80757980 GCF_003265705.2 Callorhinus ursinus
GGGACTCGATCCCAGGACCCTGGGATCATGACCTAGGCCAAAGGCAGCCACCCAGGCGTCCCAATATGAGGAATTCTTAATCTCAGGAAACAAACTGAGGGTTGCTGGAGTGGTGGGGGGTGGGAGGGATGGGTTGGCTAGGTGATGGACATTGGGGAGTGTGCTGTGGTGAGCACTGTGAATTGTGTAGGACTGATGAATCACGGATCTGTACCTCTGAAACAAATAATACATTATATGTTAAAAAAAAAAAAAAAGAAAAGAATATAGTAGGAAGAGAAAAATGAAGGGGGGGAAATCTGAGGGGGAGATGAACCATGAGAGACTATGGATGCTGAGAAACAAACTGCGGGTTCTAGAGGGGAGGGGGTGGGGGGATGGGTTAGCCTGGTGATGGGTATTAAGGAGGGCACGTTCTGCGTGGAGCACTGGGTGTTATACGCAAACAATGAACCATGGAACACTACATCAAAAAAAAATTTAAAAAACAAAAACAAAATACATCAACCAAATGATACCGAAATTGGGGAAGAAGTATACAATACAGATGACAAATACAAATACCAAAGAGCTCTTAGAAGCAACATGAAAAAATTAGTTTCTCCGGAGCAAAACAAGGTACGCACGAAACGGGCAACTTGTAAGAGAATAAAAACGACCACAAATATGAAAAGGTAATCTCACCGGTAATAAAAAAAAATGCAATTCACTCTATTTCATCCCTCCGAATGACAAGAAGCAATCAGACAAGTGGTGAAGGTATACACATAATGATTTCAAAGTGTTAAAGTCCACCAAAAGGGTGCAGTTTAAAAAAATTCCAGTAAACTGGAGTTGTAACACTACGTACCACACAGAATCACACACCACACAGAGAGAGCTTCACACATTAAGAGAAAAAACAGGTTACCTAACAGCACATAAATGATATTCTCCCCATCCTTAAACACTGAAAAACACCTGAAAAGGGATTTATCAAAATGTTGAAAATGGTATTTGCAGGTGTGGGATTATGGTTTTCATTTTTCTTTATGCTTTTCTGCATTTTTTTCCCCAACTGCTAACATCATTTTGTGACTTGCAAGGCACTTACCTAGTAAGGCTGTGTTTTCACCTGCATCTTCTTTGAAACTGGCATCACACTGTGGTGCAGAATCACTAGTGGAAGCCGATGGCAAATTGCTCCCTTCACTTCTGTCATCTTGTAAAGTAATACTCAAATTTGCAGCCAAAACACTCCCAAGGGGAGGTTCTGGAGCAGGCATCTCCTGCACATCCTCAAGTTCTCCCTTGAGAGAATAAAAGAAAATACCTTGTCTGAGTAACACAATCAAAGCTTATCTATCATTTCATGATCATTACTCACAATTCCTACAAAGTATTTACTTTTATACACAGAATATGGCAAGAACACTAATGTCTTCTTTATTTAGCAACATCAGAAAATGAATTACTTCTCAGTAAGCTGCTTTCCAAGAGCTAAACACTGTGCATTTGAAAAACCACTTTTCCCCTTGATGTAAGCAATGCCACCTTTTAAGCTCTTACTGACAGTAAGTGAAGTTTTGTCCGAGACACACTTTCCTTGCTTCCTGGACAGAGGGTGTGAATCAGCCTGGCTGTGGCCATGAGCTTGAATTAATGCCTATAACTGCCCTACTGTCTTACTGTGGGTACCAGGGTTTTGGAAGAACACAGTGTCTGACAACAGAGGGCTTCAGATTGCATTTGATTCACTTAGAATCAGTTGTGGCTCCCTAAAGACAGTCTGTCGGCTGTCAGTGTACCTCCAGCTCCCCCATTTGCTGCATTAAAGAAAAAAACAGGATAAGAAAAGTGACAGCCCAGGGGCGCCTGGGTGGCTCAGTGGTTAAGCATCTGCCTTCGGCTCAGGTCATGATCCCAGGGTCCTGGGATCGAGCCCCGCATCAGGCTCCCTGCTCCATAGGGAGTCTGCTTCTCCCTCTCCCACTCCCCTTGCTTGTGTTCCCTCTCTCGCTGTGTGTCTCTCTGTCAAATAAATAAAATCTTTAAAAAAAAAAAAAAAAAAAAAAAAAAAA
>NW_027397072.1:80758080-80793351 GCF_003265705.2 Callorhinus ursinus
GGGGGGGGGGCTGTGGGTTTACAGTGAGCCTGAGCTTCACACGAGAACACGGTGCTGGCTCCACCTCCCTCCCCGGGCTCTCGGGGCAAGGGCACAGCGGGCCTGCTCCTCCCACTGCCACTCCACCCAGTTCTAGAACCGCCCTCTTCCTGAACACATGCTACACTGCTTCCTTCTCACTGCTAAGTAACTGAACACCCTCAGAACAGACTCTGGACACACCAAACCACAAATCCTATGGAGTTGCCATACTGTCCAAACTCCCACCCAGTCCACCCTCATCTGTTTTCCCAGATAGTTACCAAAATACCCACCAAACTTAACTACCTGCCAGTCTCAAAGCCCCCATGGTCACACCCTCATCTGCAATATACTGATCTGTTAGGCAAATCCTTTAACACCCAGCTCAGACTCCGCTCTTAAAAAACCACCCTCTTATCTTCCCACTCCACCTGGCGGAGTAAATTCCTCCTTTTCTCTGTGCTCCTCAGCACTTCAAACATACCTCCTTTGCAGCGTTGTGTGTGGGTGTATGCCCTGGCCCCCACAGTCCAGAAAGTTAAAGTCCACAACCAGAAGGGCTGCATCTTACTCATCTTTGTCTCCCCAAGTCAAGGTCCAGTCTAGCACCTGAGAGAGCACTCCTTTGATACATGCTTGCTGAATGAATGAAAACAACAGTGACAAATGGCACATCAAGAAGGTTGTAGCTGCCAACGCAAGGACCACCTCTCAAGTCCACATGAAGGACTGATGGCAGCCCTCTGACCACAGCTGTTTCCTTGGGAGCGAGAACTAGCTGCCACACGACAGTGTATCATCACTGTCTACAAAACCCAATGCAGGAGGGACAAAGGGACTAAAGAAAATGGCACACTCGTCAAAAATTGTAAAACAACTAAGGGCAAGACAAGTTAATTTCTTAGAGTCTGATTTAAAGTTACTACAGGTTTCTGTTCTTCAAAAAAGAAATCACGGGGCACCTGGGTGCTCAGCTGGTTAAGCGACAGCGTTCGGCTCAGGTCATGATCCTGGAGTCCCGGGATCAAGTCCCGCATCGGGCTCCCTGCTCAGCGGGGGGTCTGCCTCTCCCTCTGACCCTCCCCCCCCATGCTTTCTCTCTCTCATTCTCGCTCTCAAATAAATAAATAAAATCTTTAAAACTAAATAAATAAAAAAGAAACCACACTTCCTGGGGTCATAGCCAAGCTTTCTGAAATTAACATTCTAACAAAGTAATCCAACCTGATGCAAAAAGAATAATCTTCATTTTTAATGTATGAAATATATATATGTAGATGTAGTTCCAAAAACAAAACTCATGAGAATTAATCTCAGTGCTAATGTTAGTGAAATACCCTTTCAAAAATTTCTAGAAATGAAAAGCAGGTTTAAAACTGACTATGAAGAAAATAACTTAAAATGAGCTTCATTGTGCACCTAATAAAGGAAAAGAGGAAGGAGAAGAGGAAAAAGGAAAACTTTGCCAAGAAAAACATCTGTTGAGCTCCCTGTATTGTACTGTTTAAAATGCTTAAAATCCCAGGAAGGGTGTCTACGACACAGGCTCAGTTCACTAAGTCTCAAATTCACTGTTATGCCCTGCTAAACAGAGCCATCATTATTAAAAACTATAAATAAATGTTAGAAATTGTAGAGGAAAGACAAATTTTCTAGACATCAGAGCAGGTAAGTTTTCTTTCAGTAAGAGGTCTTGAATGCTGACCTTTCTCCTTTCCTGTACCTGTGATGGGGGCATTCTGAAACTCACACTTGAAAAATATAATTCTTAGGCGTGCCTGGGTGGCTCAGTCAGCTGAGCATCCTTTAGACTCTTGGATTTCGGCTCAGGTCATGTCTCATGGGTTGTGAGATGGAGCCTCGGGCTCTGCGCTCAGTGGGGAGTCTACTTGAAGGTTCTCTCCTTCTGTCCCTACCCCCAACTCATGCATGCATGCGCACACTCTCTAAAATAAATAAATAAATCTTAAAAAAAATAGAAAAATCCAATTCATAGATAATTACCGTGGTAATCAAGGCAGCAATCTCAACTATCTTTCCAAGACCCACCAAGCTAGAAGATGAGAGGACTCTTTGAGGGCTATTGGGGCTGTAAGGTGCATGAAATGCTTATCACAGAAAAAACTCCTCGTAGTTTCTAACTCTACCATAAACACTATAAAAAAAACCCTAAAAAATTACATTTAGCAATAAGAGAAGTATGTGATATTTAAATTATTTCTTCTAAAGTAATAAGATCATTATTTCAAAACTATTTGCTATTTAATCAAGAATATTTTAAGACATTAATAGATTATATGAAAACTCTAAAAACAATAAAAAAGATAATGATCTAGAAAAATCTGTTTTTTTCCTCTGTCTTCCCCTTTTGGGTGGGACTACTGGTTAAAAGCTTGTATCCGGGAATTAAGCAAACCTGTATCTGAAAGCAGATGCCCAAATAACTAGCTGTGTGATCTTTGGTGAGTTCCTCGGCTTTTCTAAGTTCAAGTTCCTCATTAGTAAAATAGGGAGAGAAACAGTACTTACCTCCCAGAGTGGCTATGAGGATATGACGTAATAATGTACTTAAGGCCCTCAGCACCTGGCTGGCTACTATGAAGCACCCTCTTTCACTCTGCCCTCATGTCTTTGTTTTTGGAGGAAGGTCTTACAACCACCTAAGTACCACAAACTGATGGAGCAAATACCACACAGAACCAATTTTCCTAGCAGGATTTGATTTCCAAACCCAGAAATCTGAGACCTGGTGTCAAGAAGGGTTGGCTTCAGTTTCCTCATATGTAAAATATGCATCTTGAATCAGAAAATGTATGAGGCTCCTTCCATTTCAAAGATTTGATAATTCTTGTTCATACGAAACTGACGAGTATGTATACATTCTACAGGGCAGCATACCAATATATCGCTCTAAGCAATTACAAACTCTCTGGGGGAAACATATAGCATATCAGTCTATAATCACAAAGGCAGTAGCTCGTTAACTTTATGGAATGTCTTAAACATTCATTTTTAATCAAGAGGAAAGTTTCTTCAGGGAACCACAAAGATGTTAGAAGGAGCACTTAGTCCATTCCTCTTGGCTCTGGTCAGTAATGAAATTGAATCACTCAGGAAGAACTGGGGCAGAGATTGAATATAAACAAAAATGTAACAAACCCAATATCCCAGGGCTTTGATGACATCAAGTTTACACATTGGACACGTGCGGTGATCCAAAAGCCATGGGTCAATGCATATTCTATGAAAAATATGCCTAAAAAAATTAAGTATGTGTTAATTTTTTAAAATAAATGTTTATATCTTATAAAGGAAACAACACATTCTACTAACTCAACTCCTCAGTACAAGGTGAACAACTTCAACATTCTAGTCTATTCACTTACTCTATGTAATTATCTATTCTACCTTCCACATTAAACAGAATCTGGAACTTACAGGGAAATTTTCCCTTCACTCCACAAAAATAGCATGGTTTATTTTCGCTTCATGCTAGGTTGTATTTTTCTGTGCCTTTGTAACTTACTTTAAAGCCGTTTGGGAATAAATATGGCATAAGTAAATCAACAGTCAACTAATAATAATAAGCTGAAAGTATCTTACATAAGTTCAGGAAACGAATCAAATGGGAATACAACAAAATATAAACAGATCATCTCTGGGTTTTAGGCTTAAAAAAAACACTTATTTTCTGTCTTAACATATTTTTGTATATTCTACATTCTTCTATAATAATAACTTTCAGAATTGAAGAAAGAAGAAATAAAAATTGCCTATGTATTTCCTTTTTACTGACTTCTCTTAGTCGGCTAGCTTTGCCTCTTATGTGGTGAATCTGTTTTCCACACAGGATAGAGATGAGGAGTCAGGCAGAGGGGATACAGGACCCATGGCTCCCATACCAGCTGTGTGATGCGATGCTGGGACTCTGATCTAGTTGCTTAACCTTTGCACCTCCATTGCAAGCTGTTCCCAGCAGCAAATACATAACGTGCTCACAGCAGTGCTGGGCACAGTAAATATCGAGTAACTGTTCATTATTCATGCTGTTGTGTGAAGGCCTCTTCTTCATACTGAAGTCTGCTAGTGCAGTTAAAAATAACATACTTAATTTCGTAACATAGTCTAGCCTAGTTAGTCTTCTGACCTTTCCATCCTCAAACTGAAACTGAAACTGAAACTGACTGACCCAAAGAAATAATTTTTACAAAAACACAAAGGAAACATGTTGGCTTTATTGGGAAATCTGTCAAATAAAGCATGGGAGAAAATGAGGGGAAATTAAGTAAAAATCCCAGATCAGGAGACCAGGAAATGTGCACAATCAACATGTGTGCTTGTGAGGGTCAAGCACCAAACCCAGCTCAGCCATCAGGACAGATCTGGTGTTACAAAGGAAGTGAGCCTCAGGCCGTTCATCTGTGCTGCATCCCAAGCATCATTTTTACTCACAAAGACTTGCCCTAAACCATCCTAGATAAAAATTCTTTTCTATTTTAATAATTTTCCACAGGACATACTGACTCCAATTCATTAAGTACCCACCCACCAACCTCAAATAAAAGCCTGTAGACCGAAGTTAGCTATCTTTATTCTGGACACTTTTGTTATTCTGATATTCATTTGTTTTCTCTATAGAATTACTGAGAACTTAACCTACTATAGAGGACTTATATATATACTACTTTGTAAACATAAAGCAAACCGTAATTACACATTAATTTCTGACCTGCTTCTAAAAGGTGGGAAGCATAATTAAAATTGATCAGACTGAAAGCACAGTATAATTTTTTACACCCTTCTGATAACAGCCATTCTTCTAAACAGTTATCAGTTAATTTAAGTATCCCATTATTAAAAAAAAAAGGAAATCGCAACTTCCCATTGCTAAAGCAAAGCCCCTAGTGTACCTAAAGGAAAAATATTTTTTTGCAGAACCCCCAAAAGAACTAAAATCCAGGGTACAAATAATAGCAAACCACTACCCTTCTTGACTTTCTGCTAGCCATTTCTGGCCCTCCCCCTGGGGACCTTCACCGGTCATGCTTCAGTTTCCTTGCTCCCACACAATGTACGTTTTGAATGGCTAAATGTATGATGGAATTCTCAGGATTCTAATAAAGCCTTGCTTAAGACTAAACGCCAATCCATGGCAAAGATTTATAATGGGTCTGTCTTAGGGCCTGAAGTCTCCTAAGCAATTTTAAAGTAATATAATCCTGGAGCGTAGAAGGCTTGAAGCTTCCTTCCTAAAGGATGAGATGATGACAACATCATCACATGATAGCAAGATCCTCACATCATAAAAGACACATTAACACTCTTGTCAGAAACCTGAAACTTATCCAGTAATTTGTAGCATCTTAGGAAGGAAAAAAAACATACTTGCATGGCAGAATTCTGATAATGTCCTTTACTTTAAAATTTTCAATACACACAGCACAGTTTTCAGCATCAACATCAATTCCCTGTAAAAAGGAAAGAAAAGAATTCACTATATCCTTTGCTACGTGGTCTATCTTGATAAAACTCACAACGTCCTGGGTAAAACAATGACAAATTTTGTACTACCAGGGTACAACCAGAAGCTAAACACAATCTCTACCAGTATTTACTTCTTACCACTGTCCAGAGATTATATTTAAAGAATCTGGCCGAAAAGGAAAAAATGTCATTGTTACCTATTCAGGCACGAACAGTTTTGATACTAAGGTAGTGTTCATATTTTAAGGGTTGTAGAAATGCAAAGGTCTATTTTACTATAATAAAAATTATTTTTCAAATATAAAATTGTAAAGAGAATATCCAATAAACTACTTGTTTCTAGAATCATTAAAAACAAAAACAAGAGCACTTTCACTAGAATTTGATAAAGAACATAGTTACAACTTGCAAATGAGAAAACACAAATGGCTAAATATCTGAAAATATTCCCCTCACTAGTGATAAAAGAATTACGGATTAAAATAAATTACCATTTTTGATCTATCAAATTAACAAAGGTAAAAAGAAATAAAACTTGCCAAGGAGGAAGCAGTCCCTGGCAAAATTTGTGACAAAATTTCCACGGCTGCTAAGAATCTATGGGTCATCAACCTTTTTGGTGGTGTCAGCCTTTCCCCCATTCCCCTGGGTACCCCCATCAAATCACCTGGCCTCACCCCATCAAAGCAGGCACAGCCAGAGTGGTCATCTGACCCAAGACAGGTCAGTGAGACTCTCTTTGATTCTGGGATGGATTCAAGAACTACCAGTCAGTGTCTGCATGCAGCTCCAACATTAGCAAGTGTATTTTATAGGAACACAGCGACCCTGTCCTTATGTAATTATTTTAAAAATACACTGAGCCATGTATATCACTTGTTAGCAAGCAAGCAGTAAAAACTGATTATTATTATCAAAGACTATTAAAATTCTATAACACTGAAAATTGTATGTTGCTAAAGTAAATATTATCTATCGTATGCCATACAAAACTGATGAAACAGGGCGCCTGGGTGGCTCAGTTGGTTAAGCGACTGCCTTCAGCTCAGGTCATGATCCTGGAGTCCCGGGATCGAGTCCTGCATCAGGCTCCCTGCTCAGCGAGGAGCCTGCTTCTCCCTCTAACCCTCCCCCCTCTCATGTACTCTCTCTCTCTCTCTCATTCTCACTCTCTCAAAATAAATAAATAAATCTTTAAAAAAAAAAAACTGATGAAACAATTTTTAAAGTCTCTAATGGTCTGTAAGCTTATACATTACTGTGAATGAGTCCGTAAGAAAAGAAAAACTAGAAACCAAACACCTGTCTCTAGAACTGGACAAGATGTAGATTTAAGAAAACACAACAATTTTTCTGTACAAATTTAATCAAAATCATCAGAAAATCCATGTGTGTGGCACCTGGCTGGTTTGGTCAAAGGAGCATGTGACGTTTGGTCTCAGGGTTATAAGTTCAAGCCCCATATGGGGTGTAGAGGATACTTATTAAAAAAAGAAAAGAAAAATCCATGTATGTACCTCACTGACCATTTAGGGATTTTTTTAAACAATTATTTTGACAACTTTCAAAAACAGTAGGATCACATTTTCAAAAATATTCTGTATAAAGAAATGCTCTGGAGGCACCTGGGTGGATCAGTTGGTTAAGTGTCTGCTTTCAGCTCAGGTCATGATCCTGGGGTCCTGGGATCAAGCCCCATGTCAGGCTCCTTGCTCAGCGAGGAGTCTGCTACTCCCTCTCCCTCGAACCCTCTCCCTCTCCGCTTATGCTCTTGCTCTCTCTCAAATGAAGAAATTTTTAAAAAATCCCAAAAAACCCAAATGCTCTGTATAGGAAGAGGATACTATCAATTTACTTATGTTCTCAAAGACTCAATTCAGTATATTATACATATAAATCTCTGCTCCTATTTATAGACCGAGATTTCCTGCTATGGAGAAGACATATTCTAAGGGGAACATAAAACTACATGCTTATCAAGTGACTGGCCATGTGCAATGCATGTAGAGTTTATCACAGGCATTCACTAGAGACTTTCCCCAAGGACCCTCCGTGATCTGTACATCAAGTGCTAATCTCAAGCCAGGACATGAGAAACTTTTTTTTGTTTGCTTGTTTTCTTTTACTTTTTCTGTTCAGTACATTTGCATGGAAAGAAACCAGTACCCTGCACAAACTATTAAAATTCAGCTGTTACTTCTGTATAAGGCATTAGGGAAAGAATGGAAGCCAGCAATATAATTCCAAGAGTATCTTCATATTAAATATACTAAAATAAACCATTAATATCAGAATCCAAAGTTTAAAAAAAACTCAAAGGTCTATAATTTAATGAGTATTATTTCTGCTTTAAAGTTGGTCAAAAGAAGGGATACATAAAATAAGTGGTTATTCTTTCTCTTTTTTAAAGGAGGAGTGGAGGGTAGAATAGATGAAGTCTCAACAATTTGGTGAGATGAAATGAAAATCAAAACAACAGAACCAACCTATACCTACAAGTCAACACACTTATCAGCATCTAAAGACACAGAAGACCATTAAAAAAAAGTACTACTACTGCATTGGCAACTGTTTTCCTCTTAAAGAATCGATCTTCCAAGAATATGAGGTTCTGGATTTAGGATCTGTCCCATTCCCAAAATGCTTTAAAACTCTGGTATGATTTTGACCTTTTATGTCCCAGGTTGGCCATCTCAAAATGTTTCTTTTTTTAAAAAAGTAGTTTAAATACATCTTTTCTTCCTTTCTCCACAAATCCCAGTTTTTTTCTCCCTGTATTTAAGGGAATCAGAGTGAATGAACACATAGCCTATAGACTCAGATTTAACAGAAATGAGTTTAAAGTATCAAAGGTCTATAGTCTAAGGGAACTTGGAAGTTCTTTACCTTCCTTAGAGTCATCTGGGTCTGACCAACAGGTAGAACTTTCTTACGTGATAGACATGTCAGTCCCGTCCAGTATAGCAGCAACCAGGCCATTTGAGTATTTGGAATGTAGCTAGTGTGACTCAGGAACTGAAATTTTAAGTTCAATTTCCTCCATTTAAAGTAAAATAACTAGGGGCGCCTGGGTGGCTCAGTTGTTAAGCATCTGCCTTCAGCTCAGGTCATGATCCTGGGGTCCTGGGATCGAGCTCCGCATCGGGCTCCCTGCTTGGCAGGAAGCCTGCTTCTCCCTCTCCCTCTCCCTCTCCCCCTGCTTGTGTTCCTTCTCTCGCTATCACTCTCTGTCAAATAAATAAATAAAATCTTAAAAAAAAAATAAAGTAAAATAACTATACACGATCAATGGCTACCTTGTCTGGTGGCACAGGTTTTAGAGGCTCTTCACATGTACAACTGAATATTTCTGCCAACCCTTCTCTAAAATGAACACACGTATACAAGTTAGTACTGACTCAAACTAGTCAAAACTCCACATGTTCAATGTGAGTTTAACAGACCGGAAAGTTTTAGTTAGACATATAAACAGATACGTACTTTAGTCTAAAAGAAACAAAAACCCATGAAAATGTTACCTTTTCTCCATGCTTTACAGTATGAAGTGGAAGCTGGCCAATGATTTTCTTAGCTTCTTTCCTATGGCTCTTAGGTAGGAAAAATATTATCACCAAAAATTTTAAGTCACTATTTTAAAAAATTCACATAAGCTTATAGAAAAAAACTTCATTTAAAAGACAAAGTTCAATGACTACAATGAAAATAACAACAAAAATTACCATTTACATCTTAATGTACAAAATAGCCACATATAACTTAAAAGCTGTTTGATCAAGAATATTTTCAATTTCATGCCTGAAGAAGAAACCAATTCTTATGTTTAAATATTGGCAAGAGAGCAGGAAGCTGAGAATGGGGGAGGAGGGGTCCCACTGATTCATGTACTAATGCCCGTCTCTAAAATGAAAGAGGTTTTCGTCTAGTCAGCAGGTGCAGGATGACCAGAAATGACTACCACCTACAAAGCCAGAAAGAGTGGCTTTTCAAGACAACAGGTAAGTGTGAAATTCAAAGGCCTGTCTGTGGAAGTCTGGGGCTCTGAGTGCCCTCCTCTTTGCTGTGACAGAGACACTACCTCTCTGCAGATAAATGGCTTTGAAAGTTGCCCCACAAAGGAAGCCAGGAAGCCCCTCCCACTCTGCTCCTCGCCTTTAGGCCCAGGGTTCTCTTCTCCTTGTTTTAAACACAGAACCAGGTCCACTCTACCTCAGGCCTATTTATCATTCCTTTATGTCTGAAAAAGGGAAAGAGGGTATTCACAGGAGCAAAACATGCAAAAAGTGACATCATTTAAAGGTATTTAATTTCCCACAGAACAGAAAATTTAATATATTCTAATTAAAAAATTATTTTAAAAAAAGTTATATTAATTAAATAGTATGAATGAAAATGAAATTAAGAATATGGTCCAAAAAACCCCCACAAAACTCTAATACAACTTCAGGGAATATATATGAGAAATATTTATGAACTACCTTTTAAAAAGCAAAGTTAAAAAGAATTACCCATAATTACCTGACTTCCAAACTGTGAGCCAGTATATAGGAAACGCTGTATATAGTAAAATATCAGCCAGGCTAATGAGATAATCATCATGGTGATGAAGGCGATGGCCACAAATACCACAGATTGACCACTGATAAACTCCTGTACATGGCGGGTGCCAACCCCTATGGTCATTTTGACTGCAATGCCTTTCTGCACCAGATCCAAAATTTCTCTTCCTTTTGGGTAGCTAACCATAATGACCACTATATTTCCTGTTCCTGTAGGGAAGAACAAAAAAAGTCAATATGAAGAACACAAAATGAGATACAGAGAAAGATAAGAGAAAAATATAAGAGTACTACAGCTTGTCGATATGTAACATCCAAAAACTTTCCAAAAAATGTTTAATTTTCAAGGAAAACTTAAGTTACCAAAATTAGTCCCAAAAGAGAAAAAAGACTGACTATATCAGAAGTAGAACAAGTCTCTAATAACTACCCCCCTCAAAGGTTAGAGCCCCATTCAATTCCACGAGTGAATTCTACCACCAAAGCTTGAAATAACACTGATGGTATTGAAATTGTTCCACAGCAGATTTAAAAAGTTAAAAAAGAAGTTTAAAAAATTATTTCTAGATAATAAAGCCAAACATGGGAATAAACCAAAAGAACCATACAGACAAATTTCACTTATGAATATTAATACATAATGCCTAGTGGCGCCTGGGTGCCTCAGTTGGTTAAGCATCTGCCTTCAGCTCAGGTCATGATCCTGGGGTCCCGGGATCGAGCCCTGCATTGGGCTCCCTGCTCAGCGGGAAGCCTGCTTCTCCCTCTGGCCCTCCTCCCTCCCGTGCTCTCTCTCCCTCAAATAAATAAAATCTTAAAAAAAAAATACATAATGCCTAAAGCATGCCTATTAATCATAGGGAGGCAATCTGAGAATTTCTACTATGATCACTATTATTTAACATTGGTCCAAAGGCACGAACAGACATAATACAAAAAAAAAAAAGAGAAGGGGTAAAATAATCAGTTTATATAAATCTATCCATAAATTAATGTAATAACAATAAAATATCAATAGGATTCTTAAAACCTTAAAAATGCTGTTTCTGAAGTTCATTAGGGGAAAAATAATCACGAATGATCAGGAAAACTTTTTAAAAGTAAAACCTGAACCCTTATAAGTACAGTCATTACAACAGTGTGGTAGTAGCAAATGAAGACAACCAGAATAAAGGGGTAGACTCAAAAGTCCAGAAATTAGACCCAAATACAAAACAGAACTTAGTATATGATAAAACTGTAATCTTAAATCACTGGGGTAAGATAGATTATTTTTAAAAAATAGTATGGGAATAAATGGGTATTACCTGAGGGAAAATAAAAAAGCTGTATCCCTTTCTCACAATTTATGGCAAAATAAGTTCCAAGTAATGAATACCCAACTTTTACATCAACATGGATGGGACTGGAGGAGATGATGCTAAGTGAAATAAGTCAAGCAGAGAAAGTCAATTATCATATGGTCTCACTTATTTGTGGAACATAAGGAACAGCATGGAGGACATCAGGAGAAGGAAGGGAAAAATGAAGGGGGGGAATCGGAGGGGGAAATGAACCATGAGAGACTGTGGACTCTGAGAAACAAACTGAGGGTTCTAGAGGGGAGGGGGTGGGGGGATGGGTTAGCCTGGTGATGGGTATTAAGGAGGGCACGTTCTGCATGGAGCACTGGGTGTTATACACAAACAATGGATCGTGGATCACCACATCAAAAACTAATGATGTAATGTATGATGACTAACATAACATTATAAAATTAAATTAAAAAAATAAGTTCCAAGTAAATCAAAGATTTAAATATATAAAAGAGAGGAAATATAAAAATGAAAATTTTCCAGAGAGCTAAAAAAGAGCAAAATCAAGGAATCAAGATCAAAAGAGCACACAGGCAATGGGGGAAAATACATGTAACATAACAAAGACAGAAAACAATTTCCTGTAAGAGAAAGAGCAACAGAAAAACAAAGGAAATGAAGTCAGTTTGCAGAAAAGACAAAAAATTTTTTTACCTATCAGTTTTAGTGAGATAAGAATTCACATGCCGTAAAATTCACCCTTTTAAAGTATAGAATTCACTGGTTTTTAGTATATTCACAAAGGCTGTGCGACCATCATCACAATCTAATTCAATTAACATTTTCATCGCCCCAAAAAGAAAACCTGTATGCCTCTGCGGTCACTCCCCAACAAATAGATTTTAAACACATGAAAAGTCACGGTACAAATGAAAACATTAAAAAGATCTTCGACCAGGCGCCTGGGTGGCTCAGTTGGTTAAGCGACTGCCTTCGGCTCAGGTCATGATCCTGGAGTCCCGGGATCGAGTCCCACATTGGGCTTCCTGCTCAGCAGGGAGTCTGCTTCTCCTTCTGACCCTCTTCCCTCTCGTGCTCTCTGGCTCTCATTCTCTCTCTCTCTCAAATAAATAAAATCTTTAAAAAAAAAAAAATCTTCGACCTAGGATGCACTGCATCCTGAAAACCTATCCTAGGTTGAAAATATCCTGAGTAGAAAATGCATTTAATACTGAACATCATCACAGCTTAACCTAGCCTACCTTAAATGTGCTCTGAACAATTATAATAGCCTACAGTTGGGCAAAATCCTCTAACACTGTGCCTATAGGAAGTGCTGACCATCTCATGTAATTTGCTGAACACAGTACTGAAAGTAAAAAATGAAATGGTGGTCTGGGTACAGAATGGTTGTTGACCTTCAGGATCATGTGGTAGATTGGGAGCTGGGGCTGCAGCATCATGAGAGCATATTGTAGGGCATTACCGCTAGCCCTGGAAAAGATCCAAATTCAAAATTTGAAGTATGGCTTCCACTGAATGCATACTGCTTTTGTGCCATCATAAAGTCAAAAAATTGCAAGTCAAACCAGAGTAAGTTGGGGATCATCTATACCTATATGATTGGCAAAGATCAAATAGTTTCGATCCTCCATAATGGCAAGGGTCAGCACAAATCTGCAGGGGGAGTTTATTATTACAATCTTGTGTGGAGGGCAATGGCTATTAAAAAAAATCTCATTTATTTATTTTCCCAAGACTTTAATGCACAGCTCTTTGATCCAGCAATTCCATGTCCAAGAATTACAGATACACTTGCATACGTATAGAGGAGCTATCTGTAAAGATATTTGTCAAATTTTCTCTAAATTGTTGCTATCACAGGGCTCCTGGGTGGCTCGGTTGGTTGGGCGACTGCCTTCCGCTCAGGTCATGATCCTGGAGTCCTGGGATGGAGTCCCACATCGGGCTCCCTGCTCAGAGGGGAGTCTGCTTCTCCCTTTGACCCTCCCCCCTCTCATGCTCTCTCTCAAATAAATAAAATCTTTAAATTGTTGCTATCACGATCTAAACGTCCATCAATAGGACTACAGTACATGTACACAGAATGAGGTGGCGACTCCATTTGTATGAATAGTACTCAAGATGACAGGAGGGGAAAAAAACAACATGTCAAACTATGTGGATGCAAGATCTGTAGGTCACATTAATTTGGACTGCCTCTGGAGACCCAGAGAGTAGGGACCCTGACTGTGTCTGGGAAGAGGAGCTGGACACCATAAAAATTCTGTACAACATGCACATATTACCTATTTGAAAACTAATTTTATTTTTTAAGATTTTATTTATTTATTTATTTGAGAGAAAGAGAGAGAGAAACAGCATGAGAAGGGACAGGGTCAGAGGGAGAAGCAGGCTCCCCGCTGAGCCGGGAGCCCGATGTGGGATTCGATCCCAGGACTCCGGGATCATGACCTGAGCCGAAGGCAGTCATTTAATCAACTGAGCCACCCAGGTGCCCGAAAACTAATTTTAAAAATACATACAAAGGGACGCCTGGGTGGCTCAGTCAAGATTAAGCGTCTGCCTTCCACTCAGGTCATGATCCAGGGTCCTGGAATTGAGCCCCAGGTCAGGCTCCCTCTCCCTCTGCCTGCTGCTCCCCATGCTGTGCTCTCTCAAATAAATAAGTAACATCTTTAAAAAAAGGCGCCTGGGTGGCTCAGTCGTTAGGCGTCTGCCTTCGGCTCAGGTCATGATCCCAGGGTCCTGGGATCGGGCCCTGCATCGGGCTTCCTGCTCTGTGGGAAGCCTGCTTCTCCCTCTCCCACTCCCCCTGCTTGTGTTCCCTCTCTCACTGTGTCTCTGTCAAATAAATAAATAAAATCTTTAAAAAAAAAATAGAAATAGAAATAAAAATACACATTAAGAGTGTTCTCTGGCATTACTTCGAAACTGTGCATTGTAACAATGTTATTGCAGAGAGAAACTTAATCTGTAGCAAATCCACTGTGGCCCCCTGCCATCAGGATTTAGTTACTGAAACACCAGAAGGGCACCCTTCTAAGGTGGCTCCGGCCTGGAGGCCGATCCTTCGACCCAGGCCAAAAGTGTCACTTAGTACGAACATACATGTACGTGTCTCCCCACTCACGTGGTCTGCCATGTCATCGCTGGGGAGACACTACAAGGAGGAAGGCATTTCCTGCCTTCAGGAAAACAAACATCTAGAAGCTGAGAAACACAAGCACAGAAACAATTATTATGATAGTTATACCACTTATAATTACATGGCACTTTATAAGCTGAAAGCCTTTTCTCATAAACCTCCTTTTAAGGAAAACTTCAAGCACACACTAAAGTAGGAAGAACAGTTTAAAGAACCCCATGTGCCTGTCTCAGTTAAGAAGTTTTATATAGAAAATAAATCTGTTCCCATGCCACGGTCACAGCTACATAAAACTTCCGGTACTGACATAATGAAATTTGTGTTAATTGGGGAAAACCAACTTTGGAGCACTTTCACATTTACGTCTCCCTTGAAGCAGAGAAGCCAAATTACCATTTTACAGATGAGGGCTCAGAAATCTGAAAAGAGCTGCTGAATGTCATATACCACCTGGAAAAGCCAGTTCTAGGGCCTGAAGACCCAGGTCCCACACAGTATCTCTGCCCTGCCTGCTCCTCGTGGGGGACCTAGGCTTCAGAATCACGTAGACTGGGTTCAAATCTGTTATCCACTGTCTGGGTCTGGAGAAACTACGTTCTCTGAGAATATTTCTTCAGCTATAAAATGAGAATGAGAATTTTTCTATTTTGGACGACTGCTTATTTACTAAGAAAGTGGAATACAAAGAGCTGCAGAAATGAAGTGATAATTTTGTCTGAGGTGGGAGAGAACTCTTTCCCTTGGAAGTACACTTGAGCTACATCTTGAAGGACAGGAAAAGTTTATCAAGCAAACAAAGGGAGGCTTTCTAGGCTGTGAAGTCATCATAAAAACATATTTGGGATGGTGACTGGTCCAATATGATTAGTGAATAAAATATAGTTGTCCCCCTTACCACAAGGGATACATCCCAAGACCTCCAGTGGATGCCTGAAACTGCAGAGAGCAACAAATGCTATATATACTAAGTTTTTTCCCTATACATACCTATGATAAAGTTTAATTTATAAATTAGGCACAGTAAGAGATTAACAACTAATAATGAAGTAGGACAATTATAACAACATACTGCAAAAAAAAAGTCATATGAATGTGGTCTCTCTTAAAATATTTTGTACTGTATTCACCCTTCTTGTGATGATGGTGAGATGATAAAATGCCCACGTGAGGAGATGAAGTGAGGGGAATGACGCAGACATTATGACCTAACGTTAGGCTACTACAAACCTTCTGACCATAGGTCGGAAGGAAGATCATCTACTTCCAGGGCGCCTGGGTGGCTCAGTTGGTTACGCGACTGCCTTCGGCTCAGGTCATGATCCTGGAGTCCCGGGATCGAGTCCCACATTGGGCTCCCTGCTCGGCAGGGAGTCTGCTTCTCCCTCTGACCCTCTTCCCTCTCGTGCTCTCTGTCTCTCATTCTCTCTCTCTCAAAAAAAAAAAAAAAAAAAAAAAAGATCATCTACTTCCAGACCGAGGTTGACCATGGGTAACTGAAACCATGGATAAGGGGGGTGACCACTGTATATGTAAAGGTATCTCGTTTACCTCCTATCCCCAGTGCCTCACATAGAACCTGGCACACAGAAAGTGTTTCATAAATATCTGTTGAATAAATGAATGAATAAATGAGAGGTGGAAGATGAATTGAGATTCTAATCTCAACTGGTTGGTTCTTGAACACCAAAATTTTCAAAGGAAGGGGCTACTGACACACAGTGATTATCAAAGGGACACCCTGAACTGAAAACACTTGTAATATCAATTTGAAATTTCTCACCTAGGAAACTAGAACAGTTCACTGATTTAAAAGAAATCATGAAAAAAAAAATACTGTGTTTAGGATGACAGCTAAACCATTTGCTATACTAATTATAGCAGCAAGACTGCTTCTGGGAACTACTTTAAATTAATAAAACTCAGAATGAAGACTCATTCTATTCCATGATTTGTTTTTCTGGAACATTTTTTGGGATGAACTGGAGGTAGGGCGGCTGAGTAAAAATGGCACTAGCTTGGGGTCACTGCGTGCATGACCGGAAGGGATACCAGGCACAGGCACCTCATTTGGCCCTGCCCTGCCCTCCTCATGCACTGCCACCTCTCCAGGACAATACTAGAGAGCCTTAGGGACACATGAGAGCAAATCACAGCTTATTTCCCAACTAAACAGCTGAGTCTCTTCATAGGATGCAATGACACTCAAAGACTTGGGAGAGGAGAGAAAGTTCTTAGGATTTTTCTTCCCCAGGCCTTTAACACTGCTACCAGTCATGCTTGTGTAAAAAACAGTCATCTTGTGCAATCCCTCTCCCTCCCCCAAAGAATCTATACCTCTCACCATTACACAGGAAAACTCGAAGGCAGTTTATTTTTGTCTTACTTAGCACAATGTCTGTGTACAGAGTACACGATCATAAACCTACTTATCAAATAATAAATACCAAATATAGTACTCTTTAGCAAGCCAAACTGTCCATAAATATAAAACTCTACTGTGCCAGAAATAAAATTGCATATATTTGTTTCCGTTCAAATGCTTGTGTTCCGCTTACCACTTGATCAAACACAAAAAAGTTAAGAAATCCTGTCTTGGTCAACAGGTTCAAAATTCTTGAGGTTACCTGTGAGTCTAGCGTACCATTTCTCTCCTCCCAAAGGAAATTATATAGATTTCAGCATTCTTTTGAAGGGGGTGGGAACTACTGAAATATTTAAAGTGGAAGATTAGATTTCTGCTCTAGAAAACTAATTCAGGCAGCAAGAAATACATTTTAGAGTCCCAGCAAAAGAGTACCGTTAAATTTCAGGTTTTCTTTCTTTCTCATCACTTCCATACCCTCTCCACCTTCTGCCCCCTAACCTGGAAAATTCTTGGTCAAATCTTCAAAATTCAACACAAGCTCAACTCAAGGCTTCTTGGCACCACCCACCCCTTTAGGCCTGCAATGCACCAGTTCCTCTTAGATACAGCTCTAGCAAGTGTATAAAACACCAACTACAACTTCTTTATAGGTCTCTCTCCCTCACTAGACGAGTACTACCTGTTCTTATTTATTAGTTTTTGTAGCCAAGTACGCAGTGGTGACCCATAGAAGAGTTTCTGTATGCATGAATCTATCTGAAAAAATGGGCTTATCTTCAAGTAGTATAGCTGAAATGCCCCAATAAGGAGAATATTAATAGAAATAGTACACCCGATATGAATGCAAATGTCCCCCAAATTTAAAGCTATTATGCAAAACAGAAATGTTTTTATGGTGGGCTACGGAGTGTCAGGAGGACACAAAAACAAATGTAATTCTTTTCTTGGAAATTTAAATTATGTTTTGGATAATTTGACTTGCTCAGAAATATTTTGTATTTGTTGCATATACAGCTCTTTGCAGGGTTCCTAAAGGCATTACTTTATTTCAGGGATTCAGCCTTTTGCAATGTTGTTCCCACCACCAAGAAATGTCCTACAGCCCAACCCCCCTTGCACACACCATACACACCCAGAGGCAGCTTCTCCATCAACCTGTCTTTCAAAACTCAATCTTTCTGGGAACCATCTTAGTTAATCCCACCTTCTAAGTGTGCCTGTGAGTGCCATTTCTGACTTCCTACAGCACCACAATACATTAATTCAAATCCACATTTTTGGATCATTTGAGTACAGCATTAAACATCATCAAAAATTTGTTATTCATAAAAAACTATTTACCATGCTCTGCAAATGCAAAATGCACATCTTCTATAACACTGGGGACTTTTACGTTTTTGTCGTCTCCCTCCACCCCAACTCTGGCCCCTTCTTCAAACATAGCTCTAAGCCTTGCCAGTACTTGGCACTCAGTAAACAGCTGTTAACAGAATGAATAAAATTAACTGTATACAGAGTGAATGAATGAATCTATCCTTAAAAGGCCATGCCAAGATTTCAGCTAAAGGATCGTCCTATTTATTAACCAACAATAATTACACTAAAGTCAATAATCTATAAAAACTTTTAATGATTTGACTTGTATCAATTTTTACTCATCTTGGTCAAACTAACTACTAGTCACCCTTGCAGTATCTGCTTTAGATGTCCTTCCTTTATGCTTCCTAAGCATCCGTGCATGTAATTCCATCAAGGTCCCAACCATATTGTCTGGAAAGTTGTTTATCGCTCCCATCAGGTCACAAACTCCTCAAAGGCAGGCATGTGTCTTAGGCATTTCTATGCCTTAGCAAGCACAATACTTAGGCCAAAGTGGCTACTCAGAAAATTATTCTGTCTGCTAAAGTAAAGAGAATTAACTAAGATTAATTAACAGGGAATTAATTAGCTTAACAGTCCTTACAGTTGTTCTGATAGATTATCTTAAAGTCATGATTTTATTTTTAGAACCATGATAAAACACTGATTTATACCCAAAGTATCCTGTACTGGATTTAGGAGAGTCAAGCAATAGGCTTAAGAAAAACTGGAGAAATTCTCCCTGAGATTTGGGAAAAGACTATCACGATTCAGTTTTACAAGGAGCCACCTCTACCTATTTTGCAGAACCCCAGTGCTACACGGGAACATTGAAACCACTGGTATCTGCGGTTTTTACTGCCTCCAGCACATTCTGACAAAATCCAAGAAACCTAACTTGAGCTACATTCAAGGTTCTGTATAACATTTCAAATTCAAATATGTCAAAGCCAGTTTGTCTTCTGACTTAATTCCATTCATTCCATTCTTAATGCTATTCCATTCTCAAAAAGTCATGATACATTTGTACCCTTGTTCCCAGTTGGGCCAAGTTCTGTGAAGGTCATTCCTTTCCATTTCTATAGTCACCACTACAGTATTGGCCCTTATACAGTTGACCCTTGAACAACACGGGTTTGAAACGTCTGGGTTAACTTATGCAAGAATTTTTTTTTCCAGTATAGTATAGTCAATGTATTTTCTCTTATGATTTTAATGTAACATTTTCTTCCCTCTAGCTTATTGTAAGAATCCAGTATGCAAGACAAATAACATACAAAACATGAGTTTAATTGACTGTTTATGTTATTGGTAAAATGCCCAGTCAACAGGAGGCTATTAGTGGTTAAGTTTTGGGGGAGTCAAAAGTTATACACAGATTTTCCACTGCATGGGGGGTTGGTGCCTCTAAGCCTTGTGCTGTTCAAGGGTCAACTTTATTTCTATTTGGATCAGCCCAACAGACTAGAGTCTCTGTAGGCTTTCCTCTGTTTAATCCACTGGTCACAATGCTACCAAATTAATCTCCCTTTAAGTCAGTGGTTCAAAACATTGGATGATTCTGTCATCACTTCCCTCCCCCGCCCCCCCAGACATTTGGTATTACCTGGTGACATTTCTGGTAGTCACAACTGGAGGAGTACTGTTGGAATCTGGTAGGTAGAGGCCAGGGATGCTAAACATCCTATAATGCACAGGACAGCCCCTCCCACAACAAAGAATGATCTGGCTATATACAGACCCTCCTGTTACCATGGACCAGTTTCCTCATCCATAAAATGGAGTTAAAGTACCTACATGAAAAGGTTGTCCGGAGGGTTAAGTAAACCGCTGTATGGAGAGCACTGAACACAGTGCCTACACACTGGGTACTTTCACACATTAAAAAAAAAAAAATTGCTAAAGCTGTTACTTTTGTCTTTTTTCTCAAAAAGAATGATTCTCACAGTAAAAAGACTCGAATGGGCATTGATAATAGAAGAGAAACTCATGAGGATTTAAAATAAACATCAATGAGGTGTTTTTCGGGGCCTGGCTAAATTATGTCAAATAATATAAGCAAGCAAGGTGGCCGATCCATGGTTAGAGCAAGTGCTATTAGCCTGGAAAAATGTAACATCATTATCAAAAAATGCAGTAAACAGATTTAGAAAACGGTAGCCGACGCGCCAGCCATTGAAAAGAAAAGGTCCAAATGAAGATGTTACACGCTCAGAAGAGACTGCAAGGACCCAGAATCAGAGAATCCTGACACATTAACCTCTTTTCCTAGACAGATCTACTAAAATTGGGAAAACACCATTGATAGGATGTATCAGGAATGGTCCCTGAAATCTGACAGGGCTTTTCATGGTAGTTTTATGGAAACATGGCTTGGGTACAATGACAACTTGGTAGACTTATAGTCACTGGAATAGCGGCACCGGAGGCGGTGCCTCACACAATGCCACCACATAAGCTTCTGCTCCCATTTCCTCTTCCAAAACCACTTCCCTCTGTTGCAACTGAGAACTTCCCTTCTACTGTCTGAGGTCACCCCTCCACAATATCCTAGACATGGCCTTCTTCAAGACCCGACTCTTGCAGTTACCTCTTCTCTATCCTGGATCTCTACCACATCACTCCCAACCAATTTCAATATGCCCTACCATCGTCCACCCCAACCCTCCCTTGCCCTATAGTTTCTGCACACTTCTCAGCACACCTTGAGCCCTCAGAGTCAACCTTTTTTTTTTTTTAAAGATTTTATTTATTTATTTGAGAGAGAGAGAGAAAATGAGAGATTGCGCGAGAGGGAAGAGGGTCAGAGGGAGAAGCAGACTCCCCACTGAGCGGGGAGCCCGATGCGGGACTCGATCCCGGGACTCCAGGATCATGACCTGAGCCGAAGGCAATCGCTTAACCAACTGAGCCACCCAGGCGCTCCAGAGTCAACCTTCTTAAAAGAGTTGTTCTAACAGTCTCCATTTTCTCACCTCTCAACTGATTTCTATTCCCATCACAGCTAAAACAGGCCAAATCCAAAGTCCCTTTCTGTCCTCATTGTGTTAAGTTTGAACTTGCCTTTAAGAAATCAAAGCAGAATGAAATACAAAAGTATAGGAAAAAGGATGTCTGACTTGCAGCAGCAGAAACTTTAAAAAAAGACTTTAATCACAATAAATGCAGAATGAGTCATGCTCTTAGAAATCCTAACAGAAATATGTTCACTCTGCTGGGTACAGGTCCTATAACATTCATATTTCAGTTCTGAGGAGGACGTCTTGCAAAATAAGACTCTCAAACTATCATCAGTGCTTGAAAATGCAACCTGTTGCCCTGGGGAATAGGTATGGGAAGTGTCCCCTGGCAAAGAGCAAGACCTTTTCCTGAATGAATACAACCTGAAAAATTTCATCTAAACTCTAGACTCAAGGAAGCTGACTGGCAGTAGAGCCAGTATTATAGCCTTACATGTAGGAAGTGAGAAAACATATCCGCACTTAAATCCAGGTTTTCTGACTCAGTTAAGTCCAGATTTTCTGACTCAAAAGTTCAGAATACTCAGACACGTTCTATGAAAGTGGAGAAACCAGAGTTCGACCAAGCCACCACTTGACACTGGTGAAGGGACTGCCAGACCTTGGATTCCTACCTCACCTGACTGTAAAAACGATGAATGGAAAGGGACCCATGATTAGCAATCATGAGACTTTCCACCACAACCCTCTTTGGGTGGCTTTTAATTTCTTTCGTTCTCCCCGCTGCCCTCCTTCAGAGGGCGCCTCCCTACACCTGAAGGGCCCAAAGCGAAGATCTAATCTTGTCTGGAGGCCTTCCTACCTGCCCACAGAGCCCCGGGGGGTCACGGCGCGCACCTCCAGAGCTTCCCTCCCAGTTCCTGACCGCCAGAAGCCATCAGAGTCGCGCCCCCAAGCCCCTTCGCGGCTTGCCCCTGGGGATCAAGGCCGAGGACGAGAGGGCCGTCGGCCATGACTAAGCTGCAGAGTTCCTCCCGCCGCCTCCCCACAGCCCCCAGCCTCGGCTCACCCGCGTGGGACATGGGCGTGGTGAGGTTCCCGTGGCCCTCCTCGTTGTAGAGGACCACGGCCGAGGCGTTCCTCCGCGCCGCCACCAGCACCTTGTCCTTGAAGGTGCAGCCCCCGCGCGCCACCAGGGCGACCCAGGGCGCGTCGCCCCGGCCGCCGGGCGCTGGCACGAGAAAGCGAGTGTCGGGCGCGCAGCCCTCGGGGTCGCGGTCCGCCGCGCGCGGGACGCCCACCAGGCCCTGCGCGCCCTCCTTGGGCGAACTGTCGCCGAAGCGGGCGCTCTCCGAGACGCTCCACACGGTGCGGTTCGTGTGCGGGTCCACGTACTCGGTGCTCACCACGGCCGAGTACCACTCGAGCGCCCGGCCCCTGGCCCCGGGCGCGTACAGGGCCAGCGCCAGCAGCACCAGCGCGCCGCGGGCCCCGACGCCGGCCTCGGGCCGCCGCCGCCACGCCATGACCCCACCGCCGGGCTGACAAGGAGGAGTCCGCGGCTGCAGCTGCGCGCGTGGGAGGCCGCTGAAAAGCGTAAAAAAGCTGGGGCTTGCCGCCCAGCGGGCGGAGAGCCAGGCCGGGTGGCGGGCGGGGCCGCGGCGCACGCGCACCTGGAGGAGTGGGGGAGGGGGCGGAGACTGGGGCGGGGCCTTCCCTGGCCCTTACCCGCCCGGACCCCGGCGCTACGTGCGCGGGCTAGAGGCTGCCCCCTCCGCCTGGTCCCTGAACGTGACCGATCGCTCGCAGCCAGGAGGTCCGCGACCCCAAGGATCCCGTGGATGCAGGGACCGGTACGAGCAGCTCACGCGACGTCTTGCGCCACGCACGGTGCGGTGACCAGGGCCCGATCTTGTGTAACCGGACCTCGAGGGCACCCCGAAGCCGGGGGAAACGACCGTCGGGAGCGAGTCGAGAGGCGTGGGAGCGCTGTTATGTAAAGTCGCCCAGCGGATGTTTATGAAGAATTTACAGTGCAGTGCAAGGCTCTTGGCAGAGGCCTTGCTTGTCTAGAACCAATCTACTCGTGTTTTCCATCCACTTTTTGGGACCGATTTTGTAATGCTACCTGATTTCTTGTCGCTTCTTTCCAGCACTGCACTCACAGCAACGTTTTCTATTACGGTATTTTAGGTATAATCAGTAGTTTTGAAATAAGTGCATCAAACTGCCTCTTTAGATGAGCGCTTACATTGTACAACAATAAATAAAAAAGAAAAGGATTTGCTTGAAAATAAATGCTGGGAGGTAGTCCATTTAAAACTGCCGTGGATACAAAACCTTGCTGCTGCAGGAAAAGTTTAGACCATTCATTTCTGACTGACTCATCTTCCTCCTTCTACAAAGATCTATAATTGAGGGAAGTAGAATGTTGCCACTCAGCAAGGGTTTCTCTTGGGCCTTAAACCTTCTCAATTTTCGGGCGCCTGGGTGGCTCAGTCAGTTGAGGGTCTGCTTTCGGCTCAGATCATGAGTCCAGGCTCAGGGTCCTGGGATCCAGCTGGGCATAGAGCTCCCCACTCAGCGGGGAGTCTGCTTTTCCCTCTCCCTCTGCCCCTCCCCACCGTTCGTTGTCTTTCTCAAATAAAATCCTTAAAAAAAACAAAACAAAACACTTCTCAATTTCCCTTTTGTTATCAGCCTCTCTTGGACTGCATCTTAAAATTGTTCTAAAATGCAGTCTGGCCCACAATCCGTACCTCCCCTCGAAGTGGGATCTCCGGTCCCTTTCCCAACAGGAAACCAGTTTTAAACACTTAAACGAAAGCTTAAGGCCTTCCCCTTGTCCCAGGTCTAGAATAAGGGAAATAAGTTATCTTCATGGCAGGCTGGAGAATAGGTCCTAAGACCCCTACATTAGGCTCTAGCAAAACAAGTACTTGTAGTTCCCAGAATATGCCTTTGTAGTTTCATGTTATGTCTTGCAAATTCATTTCCTTCTTTCTGAAATCCTCTTGCTTCTGGCTGTTGGTCCTGGCAAACACCAACTTAGTCTTCAAATTTTATCTCAAAAGCTATTTCTTCTGTGAAACCTCTGGTTCCTAAAGAAAAACTTGGATGCTCCTCCTATTTTCCCTGTTGCTTGTGAATGTTATGCTTACACATTAATGTTACACCAGCAATACTGCTTTCCAAATCGAGGTGTTTTAGCCTTCTTACAACACTGGGAGTTTCATGATGGCAAGGATTGTGTCTTTGCTGTTTTTATGAACCTACCTCAGCGAGCACAGCGTCGTGTGTGTAACCCATGTTTATTAAATGAGCAAAATAGCTCTTTTTTTTTTCCTGTTTCAGAATTAAGGACTCAAGATTGTTTACAGGCTTGTTGCTCAAAAAAGTTCAACAGGTTAAGACCTTGCAGCTCTTAAGCCCTGAGGCTCACCCCAGCTTCTTGGTTTTCCTTTCTTCATCACCGGCTTCAGGCTGCAGCTGGTTCCAAGGCGGCAGCCACTGGCTCAAACCCTTGGGCCTTTTTCCCCTACACTAGCTGCCAAGTGCTACTCAGCGTCTTCAGTTCCCCTTTTCTACTGTCCCAAGAAGAAAAGCTGACAAGCCTCACCCCCACCATACTTTTTACGGGGAAGGGAAGTGCAGCTTTCATTATTTTTTTCTTTTGTTTTATTACAGAAAATTTCAAATGTTTCCAAAAGTAGAGGGACTAGTATAATGAAGCTGTATGCACTTACAACTTCAATTCAACAATGATCAAGTCATGGCTAATTTCAAGTATACCCTTAAGCCATTTCCAATGGCCCCTATTGGACTATTGTAAAGGAAATCCTGGGCATATTTTATTTGTAAACATTGTCATATGCACCTTTAGAAGTAAAAACATAATCACAGTATTATTATATTTAAGTCTACAGTTTTTTGTTGTTGTTTTAAGAATTTTTTTTAAGATTTTATTTATTTATTTGACAGACAGAGACACAGCGAGAGAGGGAACACAAGCAGGGGGAGTGGGAGAGGGAGAAGCAGGCTTCCTGCAGAGCAGGGAGCCTGATGTGGGGCTCGATCCCAGGACCCCCAGATCATGACCTGAGCCGAAGGCAGATGCTTAACTGACTGAGCCACCCAGGAGCCCTAGTAATCTACAGTTTTTTAGCATCAAATATCCAGTCAGTGCATAAATTTCCTGGTTATCTCCTGAATGGTGTCTTACATTCAGTTTGTTTGCATCAAGGTTCACATGTTCACACATTGCATTTGGTGGAAATGTCTCTTGTTTCCTTTTTTCTTTTTAAAGAATTGGATGATTTGATTTTTCTTTTATTGCAATGTTGGTTGCCGTTAATGCTATCATTACCTAAATCTACTGTTTCATTGTTTGCAAAATGGTGATATTCTGTCATTTATTTGATAAGTTTTAAAAAAAAATTTATTTACTTGGGGGCGCCTGGGTGGCTCAGGCAGTTAAGCGTCTGCCTTCGGCTCAGGTCATGATCTGGGGGTCCTGGGATCGAGCCCCGCATGGGGCTCCCTGCTCTGCGGGAAGTCTGCTTCTCCCCCTGCCCCTCCCCACCTCTCTCTCTCTTAGTCTCTCTCTGACTCAAATAAAATAAATAAATAAAATCCTTTTTAAAAAAGATTTTATTTATTTGTTTGAGAGGGAGAGCATGAGTGAGCGTGGGCAGGAGCGGGGGCGGAGGGGTAAGGGGGGATCGAGGTGGGGCACAGAGAGAGGGACAGGTAGGAGGAGGAGAGAAGCAAACTACCTGCTGAGCCCAAAGCCTGACTCTGAGCTCCAGGTGCCAGGACCCTGAGATCATGACCTTGAGCCAAAACCAAGAGGCGGTCACTCAACCGACTGAGCTACGAAGGTGCCCCATTCCCGCTTCATTTTATTAACTGGAACACTTCTACAAAGAGACACCTCCCCTCACCAAATAAGGGTTACCCTGAGGTACAATTTACATAGAAGAGCCAGATGAAATATTTCTTTTATTTATCGGTTTTCAGAATAATGAATCCGTAACTCCCCCTCAAAGAGAATTCTTTTTAGAAGTCCAATGTGCTATCCATTGCTTTATAGATCCAGGCAAGAGAATTCTTTTTAAATTGTCATTAATGCATACTTGATGAGTTTTAATCCTTTGCTGTTATTATTCTTATTGAAGCCCATATTCATTCCCTCATCGCTAGTCCTTGGGAACCTCTTTAGATTGGCTCCTAAATCCATTTGACTCCTTTGATAGCTATCCTGCTTTCCGTAGTCAGCAGAGCATCAGCCATTTCTCTAAGGACACTTGTTTCCCTTTAGTAGGAAGTGCTCTTTAGAGACCACAATCTGTGCCCCGGCTTTTTTTTTTTTCTTTCATTAATCATAATAATACATGTTCATTGTTTTAAAAAATCAGAAGATACAGATAAATTGAAAGAGATTAGAAATACCATAATGATACCAGAGAAATACTGTCAAATGTGGTTACATTCCAGACTTTTTTCTTTGTCCCTATAATTTTTTCCTATAAATTTTCTTAAAATGACAAAATACAGTGCTTATTATTTGCCTTTTTAAAACTCAGCAAAGTCTCATGAACATTTTTCTACATCATGAATACATTTCTCCAAGATCATTTTTTTTAAAGATTTTATTTTTTTATTTGAGAGAAAGAGAGAGAGAGGGAGAGAGAGCATAGGAGCAGGGGGAGAGGCAGAGGCAGAAGGAGAGGGAAAAGAAGGAGCAGAGTCCCTGCAGAGCAGGGAGCCTGTCTCAGAGTTTGTCTCGGGGTTTGTCTCGGGGCTCATCGCAGGGCTCAGTCCCAGGACCCCCAGGTCATGACCTGAACCAAAGGCAGAGGCTTAGCCCACTGAGCCACCCAGACGCCTCTCTCCAAGATCATTTAAATGACTACATGGTATTTCATCATTTGAAAGCAGCACTGTTTTGTTTTGAACATATAATGTATTATTTGTTTCAGGGGTACAGGTCTGGGATTCATCAGTTTTGTTTTTTTTTTTAAGATTTTATTTATTTATTTGACAGAGAAAGACATAGCGAGAGCAGGAACACAAGCAGGGGGAGTGGGAGAGTGAGAAGCAGACTTCCCGCCGAGCAGGAAGCCCGATGTGGGGCTCGATGCCAGGACCCTGGGATCATGACTTGAGCCGAAGGCAGACGCTTAATGACTGAGCCACCCAGGCACCTTGTGATTCATCAGTCTTACACAATTCACAGCGCTCACCATAGCACATACCTCCCCAATGTCCATCACCCAGCCACCCCATCCCTCCCACCCCCCTCAACTCCAGCAACCCTCTGTTTGTTTCCTAAGATTAAGAGTCTCTTATGGTTTGTCTCCCTCTCTGGTTTTGTCTTGTTTCATTTTTCCCTCCCTTCCCCTATGATCCTCTGTCTTGTTTCCCAAATTCCTCATATCAGTGGGATCATATGATAATTGTCCTTCTCTGATTGACTTATTTCGTGAAAGCAGCACTGTTTTTATAATCAATCCTGTTTTGGAACATATAAGTTCTTTTCTATTTTTCCATATTATAAATGAAAACATAATATAAAAAAATCTTACAAATTTTTCCTTATTGATGTTACAAATAATATTACAATATTTAAAATATATAATATTTATCAATGAAAATTTACCCCGTCATTTAATGTTTTCCCCCATAGGATCAGTTCCTAAAAGTGAAATTGCTGGACCCTAGGCGTAGGTATGTTAAAAAAATTCTTTTTAATGTAATATATTCTCATGATCCAAAATTCAAAACATACAAGAATATGCTCATTGCAACTCTTGACCCAGCTACCCCAAACCAAGGCAACTAGTATTACTAGTTTCTTGTAGATTGTTCCAATATAATTCCATACTTATACAACAAATTAATTTATATATTTACCTTCTATCCCTCCTTTTTTCCACAAATAGTGAAATATTATACACTGTTTTGCATGTTGCATTTTTCACTTGTTGTTGAAGCTCTTTGCATAATAATTCATAAAAGAGCATCTTTGTCCTTTCTTAGGCTATATGGGATCTCATTGTATGTTCAAGTTTTTCCATCATCTATTTAACCAGCCCCTAACTAACAGACGTTCAGGTTATTATCAATCTTATGCCATTACAAATAATTTTGTCATAAAGAACCTTGTGCGGGCACCTGGGTGGCTCAGATAGTTAAGCGTCTGCCTTCGGCTCAGGTCATGATCCCAGGGTCCTGGATCGAGTCCCACATTGGGCTCCCTGCTAGGCGGGGAACCTGCTTCTCCCTCTGCCTCTCTCTCTCTCTTTCTCTGACTCTCATGAATAAATAAATAAAACATTAAAAAAAAAGAACCTTGTGCATATGTCCCTTTACATATTATCTATAGGATAGATTTCTAGAGGTAGAATTGGTGGGTGCAAAGGTGAGTGCATTTGTAATTTGGGTAGATATTCCCATAATGCTCCCCCACAGAGGTTTTACCAAATTTCATTCCACCCGCAGTATCTGAGAGTACTCTCCAAAGTAATGTGTGTCAAACTTGTTGACCTTTGCCAATCTGACTGGTAAATAATATGAGAATGGTTTTATTTGGGGATGTATCTTTTTGCTGCTTTTTACTTCAAATTGACCCCCTGGTCCCTTCTTATTTTGCTATTGATCATTACTTGGAACCAAATGAGGAATTTTTAAAAATAAACATAAGAAAGTACCCAGTTATTTTGTTCCTTGTCCTTGATAATTGTTAAATCAGTGGTTCTCAGCTTGGCAGTACCGATGAATCTCCTGGGGTATCTTTTAAAAATGCCAGGGTTGAAACTATTGTGTGAGATACCCCAGTGGTGGATACCTGACAATTATGCATTTGGTAAAACCCTAGAACTGTACAACATAAAGAGTGAACCCTGATGTAAACTGTGGACTTTAGTTACGAATAACGTACCAATATTCATCAATTCATCAATGTTCATCAATTGTAATTAATACACCATACCAATGCAAGATATGAATAGTATCGGAACCATGGGGACAGGGGAGGGAGTATATGGGAGCTCTTTGTACTTTCTGCTCAATTTTTCTGTAAACACAAAACTGCTCTAAAAAATATAAAGTCTATTAATTAAAAACAAACAGAACAACAAAACAACCCCAAGGCCTACTGCCCTTGGAGATTCTGGTAATTGGTTTGGAATGGAGCCAGGCTTAGATGTTCTTTAAAAGGATTTTAGGTGTTGCAACTGTATACCCATGGTTGAGCCACTACCTTAAATGGTAACCGAAGCCCCAGTAAGCTTTACCCAGACCAGTTAAATCACCCAGATCAATTAATTCAGATTTTCTGAAGGTGGGACTGGGGACTCCTCAATTTACAAAAAAAATTCCCTAGATGATTGTAATGCACAGCCAGTCCTAGTTTAAAAGCAGATGGATAATGAGTTCAACTCTGGTCCGAACCCAGAAGACCTTTGAGCGAGGCACCCAGGAATTTCCTCTTTGCAAATACATCTGGTCAAGGCAAGCAAGGGAAGGTAACCACAACTGGTTCTGGTAGTTCTCAAAGGGTGGTCCTTGAACCAGCATTATTGGTATTACCTGGGAATTTGTTAGAAATGCAAATTCTTTTTTTTTCTTAAAGATTTTATTTATTTATTTGACAGAGACGGCGAAGAGAGGGAACACAAGCAGGGGGAGTGGGAGAGGGAGAAGCAGGCTGCCCGCGGAGCAGGGAGCCGGATGCGGGGCTTGATCCCAGGACCCTGGGACCATGACTGAGCGGAGGGCAGACGCTTAACTGAGTCACCCAGGCGCCCCCAGCTGTTCCTGTTTTGACAAGCCCTCCGGGTGATTTTGATGCACACCCACATTTGAGAACCACTACTCTTCCTGGTACCTGGATTTTAACCTTGAGTACCTGGATTTGGGCCTTGCCGCTTAGAAAGGATAAACTGTAGCATTATGCTTATAGATGACTTATTTTGCCAGAGCCCCCATATTACAGCCCCCATATTGGCTGTAATATATTATTATTTCTAATGGAGTTCAAAGTTGTAATTAAAAACTTTTCTAGAGGTAGAATTGGTGGGTGCAAAGGTGAGTGCATTTGTAATTTGGGTAGATATTCCCATAATGCTCTCCCCACAGAGGTTTTACCAAATTTCATTCCACCCGCAGTATCTGAGAGTACTCTCAGATTAATTTTAAATAATTAAAAAGTTATTTAAATGTGTAATATACCAAATTTTATTTTATTCACACCAGAGACTAATTATGCTACCAACATAAACTTTTTTCTTTTGTTCTTTCCTTCCTCCCTCCCTCCCTTCCTTCCTTCCTTCCTTTCTCTTTTGCCTGTGACTGGATAAAGTTTTTTTCCACCTCTATAGATATTTTTCTAAAATGCTATTTATTAAGAAAGTTGTAACTCTACCTAGGCCTACTCACATGACACTGTTATTTGTGTGACTGGAGATCTTCAGTGTGCAAAAGAATCCCTAATAAAGAAATAGCTTAGAGGGTGAGGCTGATGTAAGACTGACAGGGTCATTCATAATCCCCAGTGCAAGAATTTTGAGTGGTTCTTTGCCTCACTTATAGACTTTATAATACATGCATTGGCAAAGAATCTCATTTACAACGTTACAACCTTAGGTATATGAGAATTCTCCAGTTCTTTGTTCTTTTGGATAGTGGCTTTTTTTTTTTTTTAAATAAATCATGTCATCTGCAAATGGTGACAGTTTTATTTCTTCCTTTCCAATTTGGATGCCTTTTATTTCTTCTCTTACCTAATTGCTCTGGCTGGGACTTCCAATACTATGTTGAATAAAAGTGGCAATAGTGGGCATCTTGTCTTGAGGAAAAGCTTTCAGTTTTTCAAGTATGATGTTAGCTGTGGGTTGTCATGTATGACTTTAATATGTTGAAGAATGTTCCCTCTATACCCACTTTGTTGAGAGTTTTTATCATAAATGGATGTTGAATTTTATCAAATGCTTTTTCTATATCCATTAAGAGGATCATATGATTTTTAATACCTCATTTTGTTAATGTGGTGTATCATACTGACTAACTTGCAGATGTTGAGCCAGCCTGACATCCCTGGAATACATCCCACTCAATCACGGTGTATGATTTTTTAAAAGATTTATTTATTTATTTATTTGAGGAGGGAGGAGCAGAGGGAGAGAATCTTCAGACTCCTGCTGAGTGCAGAGCCCAATGCGGGGCTGATCCCATGACCCATGAAATCACAACCTAACCCAAAACCAAGAGCCAGATGCTCAACCGAGGCACTCAGCATATGATCCTTTTAATGTATTGCTGAATTCAGTTTGTTAATATTTTGTTGAGGATTTTTAAATCTATGTTCATCAGGGATATTGGCTTGTAATTTTCTTTTCCTGTGGCATCTTTGTCTGGTTTTGGTAATGCAGACTTCATAAAATGAGTTTGGAAGAGTTCCCTCCTGTTCTATTTTTTGGAAGAGTTTGAGAAGGATTGGTATTCATTCTTCTTTGAATGTTTGGTAGAATTCACCAATGGAGCCATCTGGTCTGGGGCTTTTGTTTGGGGGAGGTTTTGGATTACTGATTCAATTTCCTTACTAGTATTCAGATTTTCCATTTATTCATGATTCAGTCTAGGTAGGCTGGTATGTTTCTAGGAGTTTATCCATTTCTTCTAGGTTGTCCAATTGTTGGAGTGTAATTGTTCAGTTATTGCTTATGACCCTTTGTATTTCTGTGATATCAGTTGTAATAGCTCTTCTTTCATAGAAAACCCTAAAGACTCCATCAAAAAACTGTTTGAACTAATAAATTTGGTAACGTTGCAGGATACAAAATCAATACACAAAAATCTGTTGCATTTTTATGCACTAATAGTGAACCATCAGAAAGAGAAGTTAAGAAAACAACCCTATTTACAACTGCAACAAAAAAGAATAAAAGACCTAGGAATAAATATAACCAGGGAAGTAAAAAACCCGCATACTGAAAACTACAAGACATTAAGGAAAGAAACTGAAGATGACAAAAAATTAATGGAAAGATACTCCGGGCTCATGGATTGGAAGAATTTACTACCCAAAGCAATCTACAGATTTGGTGACATCCCCATCAAAATTCTAATGGCATTTTTCACAGAAATAGAACAAACAATCCTAAAGTTTGTGTGGAGCCACAGAAGACCCTGAATAGCCGAAACAATCTTGAGAAGGAACAAAAAAGCTGGATGCCTCACATTCCCTGACTTCAAACTGTATTACAAAACTATGCTTACTAAAACAGTATGGTATCAGCATAAAAACAGACACAGGGGTCAATGATCGGAATAGATAGTCTAGAAATAAACCCATCCATGTATGACCAATTAATTTATGATAAAGAAGCCAAGAATATACAATGGGAAAGGGGTAGTCTCTTCAGTAAATGGTGCTGGGAAAACTGGACAGCCACAGGCAAAAAAATGAAACTAGACCACAATCTTATACCATACACAAAAATTAACTCAAAATGTATTAAAAACATGAGTGTAAGACCTGAAACCATAAAACTTATAAGCTCCTTGACATAGGTCTTGGTGATGATTTTTTTAATCTGAGATCAGAAGTAAAAGCAACATAAGCAAAAATAAACAAGTGAGACTACATCAAACTAAAAAGCTCCTGCACAGCAAGGGAAATCATCAACAAAGTAAAAAAGAAACCTACTGAATGGGAGAAAATATTTGCAAATCATGTATCTGATAAAGGGTTAATGTCCAAAATATATAATTATACAACTCAACAGCAAAAAAAAAAAAAAATCTGATTTAAAAATGGGCAGATCTGAATAGTCATTTTTCAAAAGAAGATAGATGGCCAATAGGTACATAAAAAGACGCTCAACCTCACTAGTGATCAGGAAAATGTTAATCAAGCCACAGCGAGATATCAGCTCACCCCGGTTAGATTGGCTATTATCAAAAAAGCAAGAAATAACAAGTATTGGTGAGGATGTAGAGAAAAGGGAGCCCTCATGCACTGTTGGTGAGAATGCAAACTGTTGCAGCCACTGTGGAAAACAGTATGGAGGTTCCTCAAAAAATTAAAAATAGAACTACCACGTGATCCAGCAATTCCATTTCTGGGTACTTATGTGAAGAAAACAAAACACTAATTTGAAAAGATACATGCAACCCCATGTTCATTGTAGCATTATTTACAATAGACAGGATATGGAAACAACCTAAGTGTCCATCAACGGATGAATGGATAAAGAAATTGTGGTGTGTACACACACACACACACACACACACACACACACACACACACACAGAGGAATATTATTCAGCCATAAAAAATGAAATTTTGTCATTCATGACAACGTGGATGGACCTCAAAGCCATTACGCTCAGTGAACTTAGACAGAGAAAGGCATACTATATGCTCTCTCATACATGCAGAATCTAAAAAATAAAAAAACCCACAACCAAGCTCACAGATTGTGGTTGCCAAATGTGGGGGTTAGGTGGTGGGAGAAAGGGGTGAAGGGGATCAAAAGATCTAAAAAATTTAAAAATTAAGAAAATATACAAATTTACCTACTCAGCATTTCTACTTCTAGGTAGTTATCCTGCAGATAAACTTCCATATGGGTGAAGTGGCAAAAAAACAAAACAAGACAAAAAAACCCCCTAGAAACAAAAAACACATCTCAAGGTTTGCTTCCGGGTAAGCAACCTAAGGCATACATTTTCTCTGCACCCCCCAAGTTATGATATGACTTAACACTTTCAACCTTACCACATCTGTTTCTTGGCTGACACTGAAAGTATCTAGGTCTGTGGCCCCCTTTCTCGGCATTCTGCCTTGCTTATGGGAAGCCCTGTGCCAGGTCTGTGGGAGGAGCATGTGGGCGAGGGAAATTTTGAGCAAGATCCCACAGGTGGATTCCTACCTCCTTCCTCTTCATTGTAGCCACACTCACTCCAAACTCCAATTCTGCTTCTCTGTGTTGGATTCTAGGCAGATGTAATGGCTACAGGAGTCCAAGTCCGGTTTTCCAAAGTGAGTCATAGCAGGGCCTGACCTTAAAAAAATAAAGATAAAAATAAAATTAAATAAATAAATAAAATGAGACTTCGGCTCTGTACCATGATGACTGTCTCAGTCAGCATAGGGCCCTTCAAAGTGCAGTAGGCTCCCATGGGGTCCAACCCATTGTGGACACATGAACCGCTCACTGTCAAGGTCTTTGGTGGTGCCATGAATTCTGTTTACATACTCTTTCCCTGCCTATTATGGGGGCAGGAGAAGGTTTGGCAGGGCTGGGACCCCCAGTGTCACCTCACCTGAGACCTCAGCACCTTCTTGGTACGGCCTTGGAGGCTTGCATGTTCCCGGGGACTGGCTCCCTGTCTTCCTCCTTACTCTCAAAGGTGTGTGACTCACTCCTCTGTCTCTGGAATCCCTCCCCTAATCCCTAACCCAGCTCCTCTCAGTTAATGTGTATACTCATTGCCTAAAGAACTTGTTGAAAGAGTGTCCTGGGCCTTACCCACAGAGATTCTGATTCCAGAGGCGGGGTGGGGCCCATGAATTACTATTTCTAACTACCTCACAGGCTCCTCAGAGGATTACCCTTTCTGTAACACTGGCTAGGATGCCTTCAAAGGGTGGAAGCACCCGAGAACAGCTTCTCTTGTCCGCTAGGCAAAACCTCCAGAGGCAAAGAAACATCAAGCTCTGCACCTGCTTGAATTGGGGAGGGGTGTGGGGGTGATGTGGGCATAGAGAGGAGAATAAATGAATTAGTATTTCAAAATAAATATTACCAACTAGAAATCATGAAATTAGGGTCTGCTACTAAAACATCACTTCTCTGATTTATATGTGACTACATGCATACTGAGATTCTGTTGAGACTGAAAAGAAAATGTTTCAAAAGAAGCTTAAAATCCTTTTTCCTAGAAAAAGGACCTTGATGATGGCAGGGACTGTGGCTGTGTATATCCAGATAAGCACAGTGATGAATGAAAGAAAGAAAGAAAGAAAGAAAGAAAGAAAGAAAGAAAGAAAGAA
>NW_027397072.1:80793361-81019645 GCF_003265705.2 Callorhinus ursinus
GAAAGAAAGAAAGAAAGAAAGAAAGAAAGAAAGAAAGAAAGAAAGAAAGAAAGAAAGAAAGAAAAAATTATAACTTGGTAAAAATAAATAACACACATATTCACCTTTACGCAACCCAAGTTTATCTAAAGAAGGACCAGAATGGATATCATGTAATTGCTAATAGGGTTGTTTTTGGTGTTGGTACTACTCTGGGTGAGTAAGTATGTTCTGAATTTAGTTTTATTTCTCTTTGGATTAAAAAGAAATCTTTTCTCTATTTTATTTTTTATTATTTGTTTTTTTTTTTTTAGAGAGCGAGAGAGAGTGCATGTGAGAGGTAGGGGGAGGGGCAGAGGGAGAGGGAAAGCAGGCTCCACGCCCAGCACAGAGCACAGATTTGGGCTCAGTCTCACAACCCTGAGATCATGACCTGAGCCAAAACCAAGAGTTGGGCACTTAACCAACTGAGCCACCCAGGTGCTCCTCTTTTCTCTATTTTAGACACTTTCTTTAATGCACTTTAATGATTTTATTTATAATAAAATTAATATTATAAGCTTAAATAAAATCAGGGTTGCTAGGTCTACACAATCTTCCTAATTCTGCTTGGGGTGTGTAAGTGCATGTTGGATGAGTAAAGGGCAGAGGGCACCTGGAAGTACAAAGAACAGACCTTTGTTAGTTTCCCTGGTGAGTGTGTCACAGGTACTGTTCATTTGACCTCCCAGATGGATCACAGAGTCCCCGGAAGTACCTGCCCCAGGGTGAACTTCTACTGCGCTCCACTCAAACCAGAAAACCCAGGGTAGCTACTAAGAAGAAATCTCCCTAGGCTCATCTTAGTCCAAATCTAGGCCATGGTGGCTCCAGAATATGGGTCTAATATGGGTCAGGGGTGCTAGAGGCCTCTCTTAACTTTTCAGTCACTAAGAGAACACATAAATATAGCACCAAAACACAGAAGGGGGTAATTTAGTAATGTTGGTCATTAGGCTGTAAACTGGAACATTATCAAACTTCCTTTCCAGGAGTTGAATCAGACTATAATTAGACCCAGGCCTGGGCACTCCTTTATACAATAGCCTATTTCTTTGTTTGGTTTTTGTTTTTTAACCTATTAGCTCCCTCTTTGGTCTTTTGAACATTGTCAGCATTAAGAAATGATGGAAAAACCCGACTCCATTCTCCCAAAGTTCTCTATAATGAGTTTTCAGAAAGAAAATTTCTGCAGGCCTTCCCGGGGTTCCTGCTTATTTGTGATGCTAATTCCAGCATCCTCCCTCTGGACAGGTCAAGTTATCTGTAATACACCAGATCATCACTATCTGAGAGAAGTACAATATGAGCTACATATATGTAAACTTAAATTATAGCCACATTAAAAAGGTAAAAAGAAACAGGTGAAATTAATTTTAATAATGTTTGACTCAGTTGAATATACTCAAAATATTTCAATATATACTCTGTATAAAAATAATTGCGATTAGTGGTGCCTGGGTGGCTCAGTCGTTAAGCGTCTGCCTTTGGCTCAGGTCATGATCCCAGGGTCCTGGGAGGGAGCCCCGCATTGGGCTACCTGCTCAGCGGGAAGCCTGCTTCTCCCTCTCCCACTCCCCCTGCTTGTGTTCCCTCTCTCGCTGTGTCTCTCTCTCTGTCAAATAAATAAATCTTTTAAAAAAATAATTGAGATTGTTTATTTTTTTGTACTAAGTCTTTGGAATACAGTGTGTTTTACACTTCCAATACATCTTAATTAGGACTAGCCACGTTTCAAGTGCTCAATAGCCAAATGTGGCTAACACTATTTTATTGGACAGTGCAGGACCAGGTGAATACAGGTAGATTCCCTGAGACATTGCTGTGTATCTAGCAAGAACAGATTACTTGTTAATGGACTCAAAATACAACTGTGTCTTGATGTCACATACAGGGTCTTAAAATATCTTTCAAACAATTTACTCAATCAAGCTTCTTTCTCAAGTACCAAAGATCTTAGTTTCCAGGATTTTTATGTGCCTAGTATCTCCTGTTTTCAAAAATATTATTCTCTAACAAATTTTCCTAAATAGATCAAGGGAAACTTTGTCTTACTGCCATTTGCAAATTTAACTCCAGTATATGAAATAACTAATTCACCAGATGATGAAAATTATGAGGTTGGATATTTACCAAAACACTTGAATAAAACCTTTCTTTATCCTTGTGAAATAAGCAGGCTATGACTTCCTACAAACTCTATTAATACATAGATTTGTAAATGGTTGCTAAAAGCCTGTAAACAAGGGGTGGGTAAAGCTGCAAGGTGCTGGCTGTGATTTGTAAGTTCTTAAGTGCATCCCTGGGACTGGGTCACCCCAGTGATTATAGTTTGTGTTAGCAGAGCCTGTTAGACAACGTTATAGTTCACCATGGCAAGGAAGTCTTCCATTTCCCCGTTTGTGGATTTCACTGTTCTTTTGGAAACAAGTGATACCTTTATTCATTTATACTCATAAAATGAGCTACTCTTCTGAGTACATCTATGAGAAAAGGCAAGGTTCTTCATTAATCCTATTTAGATAATCAGAGAGGAATCTAACAACAAAATAAATAAAAGAAGGCATGTGACACTCTCATCTGCCAATAGGCAAAATGCGCTCTCTCCTTCCTGAATTTTTGGTTAGTCTTTGGAAATATCTGTTTATAGTAAGGCAAATAAATAGAACTCCATTTTGTAGATAACTTATATATTTCTTTAGGGGATTTTTCTGTTTCATCTAGGTCCTTTTTATTGCTGTAAGTTAGTAGTAATATCCCAGCTTTCATTCCTGACTTAGTAATTTGAGCTGTTTTTTCTTTGTCAGTCTAACTAAAGGTCTATCAATTTTATATTTTGTTTGTATTTTCAAGGAGCCAGCTTTTGGTTGCATTGATTTTCTCTATTTCTTTTCGTGTTCTCTATTTTATTTATTTCTGCCATAAGCTTTATGAAATTTTTTCTTCTGCTTGCTTTAGGTGACATTTGCTTGGGGTGCCTGGGTGGCTCAGTTGGTTAAATGGCTGCCTTCAGCTCAGGTCATGATTCCAGAGTCCTGGGATCGAGCCCCACATCGGGCTCCCTGCTCACCAGGAAGCCTGCTTCTCCCCTCTGCCTGCCGCTCCCCCTGCTTGTGCTCTCTCTTTCTCTCTTTCTCTCTCTCTCTCTCTCTCTCGCTATCTCTCTCTGTGTGTCAAATAAATAAATAAAATCTTTAAAAAAATAAATAGGTGACATTTGCTTGTCTTTTTCTAGTTTCTTAAGGTGAAAGTTTAGGTTATTGATTTAAGACCTTTCTTCACTAAAAGCATTTATACTATACATTTCTCTTTAAGCACTGCTTTAGCTCCATCCCATAAATTGTGGTATTTTGTTTTTCATTTTCATTCATCTCAAAATATTTTTGAATTTTTCCCTGTTTTTTATTCTTTGACTCAAAGGTTATTTATGAGTGAGTTGTCTAATTTCTACATATTTGTGTATTTCCCACATTTCTGTTGCATTTTTAAATTTAATTCCATTGTGCCTGGAGAACATACTTTATACTATTTTAATTATTTTACATTTCCTGGGAATTGTTTTGTGGGCCAAGATATGGTCTGTTTTGGGGAATGTTACATGTGCACTTGACAGGAATATATATTCTGCTGTTGTTGAGTGTAGTCTTCTATAGATGTCTCTTAGTTGACTTACAGTGTTATTCAAATCTTCATTTCCTTGTTAATCTTTTGTCTAGTTTTTCCATTCATTATTTGAAGTAGAGTAATGAAGCCTATAATTATTATGGTTGAACTGTTTGTTTCTCCCATTAGCTCTGTCAGATTTTGCTAAGTGTATTTTAGGGCTCTATTGTGAGGTGCATGTATGTTTATATTTGTTATGCCTTCTTGATGGATTGATCTTTTTGTCATTATAAAATGTCCTTTGTTTTGGGCGCCTGGGTGGCTCAGTCATTAAGCGTCTGCCTTCGGCTGGGGTCATGATCCCAGGGTCCCGGGACCAAGTCCTGCGTCGGGCTCCCTGCTCAGCGGGAAGCCTGCTTCTCCCTCTCCCACTCCCCCTGCTTGTGTTCCTGCTCTCGCTGTCTCTCTCTGTCAAATAAATGGGTGGAATCTTTAAAAAAAAAAGTCCTTTGTTTCTTGTAACAATTTTTGCCTTAAAGTCTATTATGTCTGATATTACCATAGCCACTCCAGCTTTCTTTGATTACTGTTTGCATGGTATATGTTCTTCCATTCTTTTAATTCCAAGTTATTTGTGTCTTTGGCTCAAAAGTATGTCTCTTGTAGTACATAGTTAGATCATGTTTGTTTGTTTAAGAAATGCCTTCTGCCATTCTCTGCCTTCTTAATGGAGTGCTAATGTTATTTATATTTAATGTAATTATTGATAAACTAATAACATTACTTTAAGTAATGAAGTAGGATTTACATCTGCTAATTTACGATTTGTTTTCTATATATCTTATGTCTTTTCTCTTTTTCATTTCCAGCTTTTGTGTTAAATAGACATTTTTCTAGTTTACCATTTTAATTCACTTGTCATTTATCTTAGAACATTTTACAAGTTATTTTCTTACTGGCTGCCCTAGGGATAACAATTAACATAACAATCTAATTGTGATTAATACCAACTAAATTTTAAAAGAATATAAAAACTTTGCTCCAATATAGCTTTGTTCTCTCTTCTCTCCTTTCTGCAGTTATTCTCATACAAATTATATCTTTATAATTATAAGCCATCAATGGAGTTTTATAATTATTGCTTTATGCACTTGTGCTTTGAATCATGAAGAAGAAAAGAGTTATAAACAAAGAGCACAATTAAACTGTCTTTTTATATTTATCTCTGTAGTTACCTTTACCAGGGTTTTTTATTTCTCTGTGTAGATTCAAGTTACTGTCTAGTGCTCTTTCATTTCAATCTGAAGAACCTCCTTTAATATTTCTTGTAGGGCAGGTTTGCTAGCAGTGTGTTACCATAATTTTTTGTTTGTTTATCTGGGAATGTCTTGATTTCTTCTACATTTTTGGAAGTATAGTTTTTGTGGGCATAGAATCCATGATTGACAATATTTTAATTTCAGCATTTTATTTTATTCTATTTTTTAAGATTTGATTTATCTGACAGAGAGAGACAGAGCGAGAGAAGGAACACAAGCTGGGGGAGTGGGAGAGGAAGAAGCAGGCTTCCCGCAGAGCAGGGAGTCCGATGTGGGGCTGATGCGGGGCTGATGCAGGGCTCCATCCCAGGACCCTGGGATCATGATCTGAGCCAAAGGCAGATGCTTTACGACTGAGCCACCTAGGTGCCCCTAATATCAGCATTTTAAATATGTCATTACACTGTCTTCAGGCCTTCATGGTTTCTGATTAGAAATAAGCTGTTAATCTTCTTGAGGATCCCTTTGATATAATGAGTCACTTCTCTCTTGCTGCTTTTAAGATTCACTCTGTCTTTTGACAGTTTGATTATGAAATGTCTAAATGTAAATCTCTTTGAGTTAGTCTTACTTGGAATTTGTTGAGCTTCTTGGACATGTAGAAAAATGTTTTCCACCAAATGTGGGTAGTTTTCAGCCATTATTATTATTATTATTTTAAGATTTTATTTATTTGTTTGACAGAGAGACAGTGAGAGAGAGAACACAAGCAGGGGGAGCTGGAGAGGGAGAAGCATTAACGACTGAGGCATCCGGGCTCCCCCAGCCATTATTATTTTTTAAAATATTTTCAAGCAGGGCACTTGAGTCGCACATTCATTAAGGGTCTGCCTAAGGCTCAGGTCATGATCCCAGGGTCCTGGGATAGAGCCCTACATCGGGCTCCCTGATCAGCGGGAGGCCTGCTTCTCCCTCTTCCACTCCCCCTGCTTGTGTTCCCTCTCTCGATGTGTCTCTCTTTGTCAAATAAATAAATAAAATCTTTAAAAAAATAAAATTTTTTCAAGTATTCTTTCTTCTTTCTCATCTTCTCTGGGACTCCCATTATGTGTACATTGGAATGCTGGTGGTGTTGCAGTTGTTTTGTTTGTTTTTTTGTTTTTTATTAGTTTCCGAGGTAGAATTTAGGGATTCATCAGTTGCATATAACATCCAGTGTTCATTACATCAAGTGCCCTCCTTAATGCCCATCACCCAGTTATGCCATCCTCCACCCACCTCCCTTCCAGCAACCGTCAGTTTGTTTCCTAGAGTTTAGTCTGCCTTATGGTTTGCCTCCTTCTCAATTTTCATCTTATTTTATTTTTCCTTCCCTTCCCCTATGTTCATTTGTTTTGTTTCTTAAATTCCACATGAGTGAAATCATATGGTATTTGTCTTTCTCTGACTGACTTATTTCATTTAGCATACTACCCTCTAGTTCCATCCATACCGTTGCAAATGGCAAGATTTCATTTTTTTTTAAAGATTTTATTTATGTATTTGAGAGAGAGCATGAGCGGTGGGGAGGGGCAGAAGGAGAGGAAGAGGGAGCAGGGAGCCCAACATGGGGTTTGATCCCAGGACCCTGAGACTATGACCTGAGCTGAAAGCAGATGCTTAACTGACTGAGCCATCCAGGTGCCCCAAGATTTCATTCTTTTTGATGGCCAAGTAATATTCCGGTGTGTGTGTGTGTGTGTGTGTGTGTGTGTGTGTGTGTGTGTGTACATACACCACATCTTCTTTATCCATTCGTCTGTCGATGGACATCTTGACTCATTCCACAGTTTGGTTATTGTGGACATTGCTGCTATAAACATTGGGGTGCATGTGCCCTTTCAGATCACTATGTTTGTATCCTTTGGATAAGTACCAAGTAGTGCAATTGCTGGGTTGTAGGGTAGCTCTGTTTTTAACATTTTGAGGAACCTCCATACAGTTTTCCAGAGTGGCTGCACCAGCTTGCATTCCCACCAACAGTGTAGGAGGGTTCCCCTTTCTCTGCTTCCTTGCCAACACCTATTGTTTCCTGAGTTAATTTTAGCCATTCTGACCAGTGTGAGGTGGTATCTCATTGTGGTTTTGATTTGTATTTCCCTGATGCCTAGTGATGTTGAACATTTTTTCATGTGTCTGTTGGCCATTTGGATGTCTTTGCAGAAATGTCTGTTCATGTCTTCTGCCCATTTCTTGATTGGATTATTTGTTCTTTGGGTGTTGAATTTGATAAGTTCTCTATAGATTTTGGATACTAGCCCTTTATCTGATAAGACATTTGCAAATATCTTCTCCCATTCAGTAGGTTGCCTTTTGGTTTTGTCTACTGTTTCCTTGCTGTGCAAAAGTTTTTTATTTTGATGAGGTTGCCCCACACTTTTTTGAGGCTTTTTCATTTTGCTTTATTCTTTTTGTCTTTCTGTTTTTCAGACTGGATAGTGTAAAAACAAATTATCTTCAAGTTTGCTGATGATTTTTTCAGCCAGCTCAAATCTGGTGAGCCCTTCTAGTGAATTTTCTATTTCAGTGATTGTACTTTCAACACCCAAATTTCTGGGGTGCCTGGGTGGATCAATTGATTAAGTATCTGACTCTTGGTTTCAGCTCAGGTCATGACCTCAGGGTCATGGGATTGAGCCCTGCGTCAGGCTCTGCGTTCAGCGTAGAGTCTGCTTGGAATTCTCTCTCTCCCTCTGCCCTTCCCGCTCATGCTCTCTCTCTCTCTAAAATAAATAAATGAATCTTTAAAACTAAACACCCAATTTTCTATTTTTAAAAATAATTTCTCCTTATTGATATTATCTATTTGATGAGGTATCATTCTTATGCTTTCTTTTCTGAAGATATAGATTCCTTTAGTTCTTTGAACATATCTATAATAGCTAATTTAAAGTCCTTGTCTATAAAGTCCAATGTCTGGGTTTCCTTAGGGGCAGTATCTATTGACTGCTTTCCCCATGGCTGCATATGGGCCATACTTTTCTGTTTCTTTGCTTATCTCATATATTTTTGGTTGAAACTGGACTTAAATTAGATTCTCCCCTGCTCAGCATTTTTTGTCATTTCTGTTTGTTTAGCGACTTTCCTGAACGGATTCTATAAAGTGTGTATTCTTTGCCATCTGTGGCCACTGAATACTCTGTTCAGTTAGCTTCATGGTCTGTTCATGACTGGTCTGAGATTTTCTTAAATGCCTTGAACCAGCAAGTCTCTGAGCTTTTGCTAAAGGGCTCTGTGTTTATGTGGGGGCATGTTTTCAGTGTTTTAGAAGGCAGTTTACAATTCTGGATTGTGCAGAGCGTCAACGTGATCTGGAAGTGAGAGACCAGGGCCTTCTCAGTCTTTCCAGAGCATGCACACAATTCTACACAGGCATGTGGCCTTTTAGATTCCCAAGAATATGCTGGAGGTTTTCAGAGTCCCTATGGACATTTTATTCTCCAGCTTTTCAAGGGTTTTCTCATTTGCCCCAACTGTTAATACCATCTCAGGTAACTGAGAAGTTAAAAAAATAGCTGATTATTTTTTCCACCTTTTTTTTTAAATTTTATTTTACTATGTTATGTTAGTCACCACACAGTACATCATTAGTTTTTGATGTAGAGATCCACGATTCATTGTTTTTGTATAACACCCAGTGCTCCATGCAGTACGTGCCCTGCTTAATACCCATCACCGGGCTAACCCATCCCCCCACCCCCTCCCCTCTAGAACCCTCAGTTTGTTTCTCGGAGTCCATCGTCTCTCATGGTTCATCTCTCCCTCCGATTTCCTCCCCCCTCATTTTTCCCTTCCTTCTCCTAATGTCCTCCATGCTATTCCTTATGTTACACAAATAAGTGAAACCATATGATAATTGACTTTCTCTGCTTTACTTTTTTCACTTGGCATAATCTCCTCCAGTCCCATGCATGTTGATGTAAAAGTTGGGTATTCATCCTTTCTGATGGCTGAGTAATATTCCATCGTATATATGGACCACATCTTCTTTATCCATTCATCTGTTGAAGGGCATCTCAGCTCTTTCCACAGTTTGCCTATTGTGGACATTGCTGCTAATTTTTAATAAAGGCCCTGGGAAAAGGCCGTTCTCACTGAACAAGCTCTGAATAAGGTAATGACTTTTAATAGAGGAGGGTAAGACTGCCCAGCAGCCAATATTTTTAACTTATTCACTTAAAATATGTATTGGAAGATACTGTGTCCTAGGGCCATACTACTCGAAGTGTGGACTGTGTCTGGTGCTGGTCAGTGAATTGTTTGTTAATGGTCCGACATGAGATAAAGAGCTTGTACCAGAGTGTATGTAAATCAATGTACTGTTTCCTTTATAGTAAAAGTCTTGATACAAAAAGAAAAAATTTCAGCTGAACCGGGCAACATGCTTAACGATGTGGACCATACTTTGACACCGTGGGGCACTGGATGAGGGAATGCAAAAAGAAAGATAAGCTTCCTTATGACTGAGTAGTGGAGATAAGATCTTCCTATTTCTATGCGTTGTTACTAGGTAAATTGTAGTAGGTGTCATAAGACGTAGCAATCAATAGTGAGAGAGCTTCCAAGGAGAAAAATCTGGCAATGATTTACTGAAGCAGGGAATTTGCACTAAACTTTAAATGATGGTTAAGATTTTCTTAGGAATAAAAGTAATTTTTTCCAGTTTTATTGAGGTATAACTGACAAAAATTGCATATGTTTAAGGTATACGATGTGACAATTCGATTTACTTATAGATTGTGAAGTGATTACACAATCAAGTTAACACACCAGTCACCTCAAGTAATCTTGTGTGTGTGCGGTGAGAACTCCTCTAAGATTTACGCTCTTAGCACCATGAGAGACGATGGACTCTGAGAAACAAACTGAGGGTTCTAGAGGGGAGGGGGGTGGGGGGATGGGTTAGCCTGGTGATAGGTATTAAGGAGGGCACGTTCTGTGTGGAGCACTGGGTGTTATAGGCAAACAATGAATCATGGAACACTACATCAAAAACTAATGATGTAATGTATGGTGATTAACATAACATAATAATAAAATAAATAAATAAAAAAAAGATTTACGCTCTTAGCAAGTTTCAAGTATACCATACAGTATCACTGTACATTAGCTCCCCAGAACTTGTTCCTCTTATAACTGAAAGTTTTTGCTCTTTGACTAACATATCCTCATTCCCCCCCAGCCCCTAGCAACTATCACTCCACTCTGCTTGCATGAGTTCAACTGTTTTAGATTTCACATATAAGTGATACCCTACAGTATTTATCTTTTGGTGTCTGGCTTATTTCACTTAGCATAATGCCATGTTGTCACAAATGGCAGGCTTTCCTTTTTTCTAAATGGCTGAATTTTATCTCTCTCTCTCTCCATATATATAATTCACATATATGATTGATATATATATGATATTTATACATAATGTGTGTAATATTTTCTTTATCCATTCATTCATTGACACTTAAGTTGTTTCCATATCCTATATTTCCATATATAACTAGCAATGGGATTGCTGGGTGATATGGTAGTTCTAGTTTTAATTTTTGAGAAACCTCCACACCATTTCCCATAGTGGCTAGTTTATACTCCCACCAACAGGGTTCCCTTTTCTCCACATCCCCACCAACACTTGTTATCTCTTGTCTTTGGGGTATTAGCTATTCTAACAGGTATGAGGTGATATCTCATTGTGGTTTTGATTTGCGTTTCCCTGATAATTAGCAATACCGAGCATCTTTTCAAGTGCCCTTTGGCCATTTATATGTCTTCCTGAGAAAATGTCTATCAAGGTCCTCTGCCCATTGCTTTATTGGGTTATGAATGATGGTTATGAATGGGGTGGGTAGGGTGAAAAGATAAGGCATTTGAGGTAGGACACAGTAAAAGTTTGGAAATGCGAAAAATGAGGGTTGTGTTTGGAGACTAGTAAGTAGTGAATTTTGAATGGAAAATAAGGTATAGAAGTTAGAGTGAGGTAAGGTCAGAAAGTATTATTTGAGGCCACATTAGAAAGGACTTGGATTCCACACCATGGGGTTTGTCCTCTTGGTGGACAATAGGGACCCACTGACATTTTGTGAACCAGGAAATGACAGGGTTCCACTTTGATTTAAAAGACTAAACTCATGGGGCGCCTGGGTGGCTCAGTTGGTTGGGCGACTGCCTTCGGCTCAGGTCATGATCCTGGAGTCCCGGGATCGAGTCCCACCTCGGGCTCCCTGCTCAGCAGGGAGTCTGCTTCTCCCTCTGACCCTCTCCCCTCTCATACTCTCTCTCTATCTCATTCTCTCTCTCAAATAAATAAATAAAATCTTAAAAAAAAAGACTAAACTCATATCTTTGAGGAGTAAGCATCTAAAGAGTGAGACTAGAGTGAGGGAAACTAATTAAGATGCTATTTAAATAATAAAAGACCAATAATGAGGGACTGAAGCAGGGTGGTGGTAGTGGGATCTGCCAGGGCTATGACTGAGGCAGCATTTACTTAAAACTCTTAAGGCTTAAAACTGCTCAAATATGAACAACATGGGAAAGAAAAGGTGCTTGAAAGAATGATGGTGCCAAACCAAGGTAGAGAGGCAGCAGGTAGAACTGGTTTGGTGGGAAGATAATGAACTGGCTTGGATTGAGTTTGAGGTTCCTGGCAAGCCATCCAAGTAGAAATATGCAGGGACAATGTAGGTCAGCAACTGGGGAGAGAAAGGAGAGGTCTAGCGATCCTAATTTGAGAGGTAACAGCACTGAGATGATTAGGGAGCTATGAGGATTGAGATGCTCACAAAGAAAACTACTTACAGAGAGAAGGTAGAAAACTTTGGGGGTAGGTTCTCTACCTTTAGCCAAGCAAGAACCTTAGGGGAAGAAGGAATGGTGGTTGGCAAGGGCAAGAGAATGAAGAAGAGACACTGAAAGTGGCAGATAAATGTTTAGATTTCTGAAGACCACTGGGAGCCTGAGTCTAAATCCAAGAATTAGCAGAAGTAGGTGGCATGATCACCCATGTGGGATCCATGGAGGGCAAAGTGAAGAAAACAGTGGGGTCTTCCAGATATATGTTCTAGTCAATTATCTATATATTTTACATTATCACTGCAAGTGAAGAGCAGGTTCATACCTTACTTGGCTTTGTAGTCCCAATACCCAGTACCATTACCATGTTCATATTTAAGAGTTTATTGAATATAAGGGTTTATTGTTCATGTTCATATAAGGGTTTACTGAATGCATAAACCGACTATGCAGCAAGATTAAAATTCTCATTAACTGGCTACCATAGAGCAGAAAGAGAGGATGGGAGGTGATAAACAGTGTTATTACTAAGGCTGAGTCAGTGCCCCATCAGCAGCTGCCCACCTCCACATGCCAGAGAGAAGATGCCAGAACCTTGGATCCCTCTTCCATGCAGAAGCTCAACACGCCTACCAGTGGTGCAGAAGAGATGCATAAAGCCTCCCCCACCCGCTCCTTTCCTTGGTCACCATGCTTACCTTGCAGCTTTGATCTCTAATTCTGCTGCCTCAGATCTACGAGGTCTAATATCAAAGCCACATCGTGGCTTACTACAAAGATTGTATCTTCTTTTAACATTAATAAATTAGCATGGTGGCTTATAAACCAGTCTCGTGTGAATTTGCTTCATGAGAGGCATATTAATTCATGGGTGAATTAATAGAACAAGTTCAAAAGTTGCAAAGCTGGGCATTAGCATCAGGATCAGAGGCAATTTTACTGTAATTATACTTTTGCATTGCTACGACTGAAGTCAAGAAATATAGAATTTAGTGCTCTCTTCAATTAGGCGTATCTAATATTGTAGCCAAGGACATGGACTTTTCTTAAAAAAAAAAATCAGAGACCTCACGAGGAAGGTATAAGACAAAAATGAATAATCATTTAGACCTAGATATTCAACAGACCTAGATTCTCAGAATTTCTTAGGCACAGATGACCGTGAACCTGCTGTGGCCCTATAGTGAACCTCATTGACCTCAAATGGCAGGGGTGTAACTGACCGCTGCTACTGTACTGCTCCCGGCCAGTGACTGGGTGCTTCAGCCAGGGAGGTGGAGGCATCCATGTTCTTGGAAGACATGGATCTCTTCTGATGGCCAACTTTGGTTGGAAGGCTCTCTCCTTTGGCAGAACCTTCCTTACATCACACAGAGGTCTAGGATACCTCCAGCCAGTCTTTCTTCCCTGTCTTCTTCACTCAGGGTCAAATTTGCATAGGTATTAATGTTCCTTCCAGACTTTCCCAGTTCCCTCCCCTTTATCTCAGGGTTGGCTTCTTGGAGGACCTGGACTGATGCAGAACCTTTGCATCAGGATCCAGAGGCCAAGAGGGACTGATGGCAGGTGAGAGTTTCCATAGCATTGCTCTAACCACTGAAGGGGCTGATGGTATTATAAGAAATATGGATTTTGGTCTTTGTCCTTGGAAACTGATGGCCCCAATCTGAGTTCAAAAGCCTGAGGATTAGGGGGCTGACAGTATTAAGTCCTGGTCTGAGTCCAAAGGCCTGAGAACCAGGTGCACCAATGTTCAAGGACAGGAGAAGGTGGATGTCCTAGATCAAGCAAAAGAGACAATTCACTCTTCCTCTTCTTTTGTTCTTTTCAGACCCTGAATGGAGGTGGTGATGCCCACTCGCATTGGCAAGGAATATCTTCTGTACTCAGTCTAGTGATTCAAATGTTAATCTCTTGGGAAATATTCTCACGGACACACTCAGAAATGATGTGTGAGTAGCTATCTGGGCATCCCCTAACCTAGTCAAATCAACACATGAAATTAGCCATCACATGCAGGTTTCTTCTTCTCCTTTTAATTGGTAAGAAGACAAAGAGACAGTGCCAGTGAATTAAGATTTGATTGGCGAACATATTTCTGTGACCAAATCACTGAGCTAAGTGTAGTGGACATCTGTTGGGTATGCCTGCCCAGAGCCCATCTCCTGTTCTTCTGCTAGGAGCACCACTGCTTTGTTTTGTGGAAACGGGCTTCTACACTGGATACAGTCTTGATAGGAGTGTCACTTAAGATGCTTTCCCTCCGTCACTCAAGTATTGGCAAGTAACTCAAAGAGGGGCTCTCTACCAGAACCTGAATTAGAGCAGCACAAAACTGGAGATGGTAGAGAAGATTCTTTCAGAGGCCAGGGCTCTGAAGACCCTTCCCTGGGCTCCTAAACCAGACCTCTAGAAGCCAGGAACTTTGGCTTTCTTTCAAGTCTGTGGCCATCCCCAAAGCATCCCAAGACTTTCCTTTGCTTAAATTAGGCAGAGGTGGTTCTCACTGGTTGTACTGTCTTCCATCTTTCAAGAAAGTCCTTTCAAGACAAAACCAGCAAGTAATAGCAAGGAAACACTGAAGTTTCTCCCCTCACAAGTAGGATCACCTTTCTCTTTAAAGGCACCATCATATTCAGTGTCTCCGTGGAACCTCTCAAGACCCTCCTCCTTTTCCTCATGGGTAAATAGAGCCTGCCCAGAGTTATATAATTATGGAGTGCTGGGGTTGGCACATATATTTAGTTACCTGACTCAATGACGTTATGCTGGGATCTCTCAAGTCACACTTTGGAGTACCCACCTTGGTCTCAGGTTGTGATGTGGGCCCCACCACTGTTACCCTGAGGGGCCTCTTCTGGGCCTCCATTTCTGTGTCTCTAATGTGAAGACTGGATTGTCTGCCCCATAAGGCTCCTTCCCCGCTCTCAAATTTTCTCTCTTTCTATGTGACATTATGGGTAGAAAAAGGAATGTAAGAAAAAACATTTCCTCTGTGCTTAACATATGTCAGGCCCTATTCTATGTACTTTGTATGTATTAACTCACCTAATTGTCACATTGCCGGGCTCTGTGACAGAGGCTCTGTGAGGGCATGGGCTTTGTTTTGTTCACTGTTGTAGCCACTCTGTGCTTGGCATAAAACAGATGATCAATAAATGTTACAGCAGATGAATAAACAAGTTGAAAAATAAGAAAAAAATCAATGGATGAATGAGGAGAAAGGGGAAAGAGACCAGTTTTTTTCCCCCAAATCTAGTTCTGTGGTCTTTTGGCTTTCCTGAAGCTCAGTTTGGGTTCTCATTATTTCTCCAGTAGGCTCGAGGTGTTTTGAGAAATTCCTGAAATAGTTATTTTTTTTAGCTGCTGCGAAGATACGATTTCTGCATCTGTTTCATTTCTCTTTTTCTTCTTTCAAGTAGAACCAATAACTGAGCCCAATGGTGCAAGTACTTAGCTGAAGAATGGGTATCATTTTTTTTTACCAGGATCTAGATAAGCCTTTCTTATCTAGAGATAAGATAAGTTCCTGAGATGGCAAGTGACAGCCCACATAACCTAGTTCCAAAGGGGAGTTTTCTATGACCAGATCACTGAGAAAAAACTTAAGCTTAGTTGTTTGTTTGTTTGTTTGTTTTTAAGAGAGAGAGCATGTGCACTTGTGAGCAGGGTGGGGGACAGGGGGGGAGGGACAGAGGGATAGAGAGAGAGAAGCTTAAGCAGATTCCCTACTCAGATTGAGCTGGATGTGGGGCTCAACATTCACGACCCTGAGATCATGACCTGAGCCAAAATCAAGCGTCAGACGCTTAGGTGACTGAGCCACCCACACCCCCTTAAGCTCAGTTTATGATATGCGGCTGTCAGCCAGAAGTGGACAGCTGCAATGTTGTGGCTTCACCCAGGAGGGCATCTGAAAGACAACACGGAAGACTAATCCTGGACAGGACTGCCTGGATGGGGAGACAGCCAAAGAGATGGTCTGTATTGTTAATGATTTGGCTAGATAGCCAGGGACCTGGACAATAAAAGACTGGGGACAAGGAGGTCTGAGAAGGGGGAACTTGCACTGACACCTCGGAATGGGCAAAAGTTGGGGAAATATCTAACACCCCACGTGAATGTGCATCAAAGAGCAGAGGAGGACCCTAACAATCAGAAGAACAACATGCCCTATTCTGCGGATGTCACTTAGTCTCTTTTCCCTGTCACCCCTGCCCTTGCCCAGGGCAGGCAAAGGGGACATGGGCAATGCTTGGCCTCAACAGCCTATGCTTCTTTTCACTAGAGTGGTCCCACTACTGTGGCTACTGCATGCTGGTTCTGCCACCAACAGATATCGATGAGTATGGCACCAGTATGGCACCATCCCCAAAGGGATCAGCCATCCCCCGGGCAGGCAGGTTCATTATGGGGACTGTCGTTGACCATGAGGGCTCTTCGTGCCCTCGAACCAACAGGCAGGTTGTCTGGGTGACTGATCCTGATTACCAAGGGGAAAGGGCTCCTGATACACAAAGGGAAAACCTCCTAGTAAAACATAAAGGAAGGCTACAGCAACCAATAAAAATAAGACTGCTAAAGAACCAGTCCTTTCAACAAAGAAAGTTGGGGTCACTCCTCTGGGGGAAGAAACTCACCTGAACTGCTACCAGAGATGAAAAGGAACATGAAACGGATAGTGGAAGAAGGAAGTTAGGCTTATCAACCATGAATTGTGACCAGTTATATAACAGGGACTTTAGCAGTTGTTCTCTTTTCTTCCTTATTTGTTGTTTTTATATTCATCTGTAAAAATTTCCCTCCTCCTTTTCTCTATCATTTTATATGAGGGGTGATGGTGATGATTAACTTTATAGTTTGGTTCTTGGATTATAGAACATCCAGGCAGGAATTACTATCACCCAGGGTGGGGTACAATGACTGATGGGCCTTTAAATCTCTTCTTTTCAGGGAGAGACAGAGATAATCTTTATTTGTATAATGTGTCCTTGCATCTTGTAAGGTGGAAGCATGAGGTTTCTTGGTGGTGGTGAATGGACATTTAAACAATAATCAAAGGGGTAGACTGTGCCAACTATTGACCAATTGTCTCTTATAACTGCCATGTCTCTTTTCTAGTTGGTTCTGTAAAGTGAAAGCTGGGAGTCTGAAAACTCTCTTGGAGTGTGGGATCTTAGAGTCCCAGGCTCTCTGGAGTGTGGGATCTTGCCCCCTGACTTCCTATCACCTTCTGCCAAGAGGAGGCTCCAATGGCAGATCCAAAGGTGGGAGAAGGGGAGAAACTGCTCCTTCAGTAGGTGAAATCCTGTGAGTATTCAAGAGTGTCTATGTTCAAATTAACTGGAGAATAAGAAACCATTTTGTCAGCTTTTCCAAATATTTGGGTCTTATATTTGAAATTGCTAATTGACTGAAAAAGTGCAAGACCAAATTACATTGCACTAAAAATTACAAACATCAGCATGGAATCATTATCGCTAATGTCATGAATACCTAACAAATTTACCCCGGAAATTATGACTGTTCTCTCTTGAAAAGCCTGTGAAACATTATCCACCCAGTTGGTCATTGGGCATTACTGACTTATTAAAATGTGTAAAGACAGCATACATTTTTTTTCTCAGCGGTAACATGAGGAGCCTCTTGGATCTCTGTTGACTTTTAAGCTGAAGGGATTTGGACATCTTTGTTGGCTTCAGAAAGGACAGAGTTGTTACTGTTTGATAGCTATTTGATATTTGACCTCTTTTAGCTGAAATGATTAGAGTCTTTGTAGAAATCATGTATTAACACTTTGTGAATAATTCTGTGTCTTAAAGGTCTGTGCAAATACATAAAAAAATAATTTTTTGGTTGCACAATATTGTGAATGTACTAAGTGTCACCGAATTGTACATTTTAAAATGGCTAATTCTAGGGTAGTTAAGCGTCCTGGGTGGCTCAGTCAGTTAAGTGTCCTGATTTCAGCACAGGTCATGATCTCAGGGTCGTGGGATTGAGCCCCATGTTGGGCTGGGTGTGGAGCCTGCTTAAGATTTTCTCTCCCACTCTCTCTCGTGCCACAACCCCCTAAAAAAAATAATAAAATGGCTAATTCTGTTATGTGAATTTTGCTTAAATAAAAAACTTTTCTTAACATATCTTTTTCACATTGAAAACTTATTTGCCTATAATTTCACCTAGATTCAAAGACATTTAAAAGGTTCTCTTTGCAAAAAAAAAAAAAAAGTTTCTCATTGCCTATTTCAGCTTATCCTTAAGCTGTAGAGCCATTTCATAGGTCTCAGATCTTGGATCTTTTTGTTTTCGGTGAAACTCGTGATTTTCGATCACTTAATAGGTGGAACAGATATGGAGGACTTGTTGCACTGGTCATTTAACCCAACTATTTCAAAAGGCTCAAAATAATCAATTGTGAAAAATACACAGGAATCCCAGGATACTTCCCCATGCATGCTCAGAAAAATCACCAATTTTAAATTTGTATGAATTTGTAGGAAATCATTAAAAAGGAATTTGGGGAAAAAAATAAAATGTGGGAATTTAAGAGGGTTATAATGAAATGTTATGACACGAATGCAAATAGTTCTGAAGCTTGCTATTTATTAATTTTATTTTTCACAGTTTCTGTCTCTGTACATAGGAGATTGTTTCTTTTTCCAAAATAAAGCCATAGAGAGGCTTTTCAGGAAAATCATGGCTAATGGAATTATCATTGCTCTGCTTTATATGTTGCTGATGATTTTTCTAATATCAAATTAAGAGGACCATCATTCAAAATTTGTTTAGAAATTTTAACCTTACATGTGTGGGCAGATATATCCTTTGTTTATTATATTTTATCTTTATTCCAGATTCCAGATTTCAAAATCTACCAGACTTAACATTTTTTACAAAAATCATATTTCCTTAATAGTTATACCAATTTATATTAAGAAAACCTTTTATTGTATGTATGTAGGGGCTACATCAGACTTTCTCATTTCTCCCCATTTTTATGACTTAAGTCTCTGGCATAATGAATGAGAACCAATTAGCATTATTCTTTTTTTAAAAAGAAAAAACTAATTTAACCTAATTTAACAGAACAGAGCAAGATCTGATTCATTCATGTGAACTGAGTTTTGGTTTTTCTTTCAAAGATTTTATTTATTTATTTGACAGAGAGAGACACAGCAAGAGAGGGAACACAAGCAGGGGGAGTGGGAGAGGGAGAAGCAGGCTTCCCACTGAGCAGGGAGCCCGATGTGGGGCTCGATCCCAGGACCCTGGGATCATGACCTGAGCTGAAGGCAGACGCTTAATGACTGAGCCACCCAGGCGCCCCTTGAGTTTTGTTTTTAACTGGGTCTTATCCTTCACATTTTACTCCTTTTTCATAGGAGCTAATTTGTCACAAATATGTACTGCATTAGTTTCCTCTGGCTGCCGTAACAAATTATCACAAACTTAGTGGCTTAAAACAACACAAATTTATTGTCCTACAGTTTTGGGGGTCAGAAGTCTAAAATGGTTCTCAATGAACTTAAATCAAGGTGTCAGCACGGCTACATCCCTTTGAGGAGGCTCTAGGGGAGAATCCATTTTCCTTGCCTTTTCCAGCTTCTAGAAGCTGCCTGCATTCCTTGGCTCACGGTCCCTTCAGTCTCGAAAGCCAGCAGTAGCTGACTGAGTCTTTCTCACATTACATCACTCAGACTCAGACTCTCTTGCCTCCCTCTTTCACTTAGAAAGACTTGGGATGGGGTGCCTGGGTGGCTCTGTCGTAAAATGTCTGCCTTCGGCTCGGGTCATGATCCCAGGGTCCTGGGATCGAGCCCCGCATCGGGCTCCCTGCTCTGCGGAAAGCCTGCCCACTCCCCCTGCTTGTATTCCCTCTCCCACTGTGTCTCTCTCTGTCAAATAAATAAATAAAATCTTAAAAAAAAAAAAAGAAAAAAAGAAAGACTTGTGATTACATTAGCCCCATCCAGGTATTCCAGAATAATCTCCTCATCTCAAGATCTTTAACTTAATCACAAAGACAAAGTCCCTTTTGCCAACCTAGTCACAGATTCTGGGGATTAAGATGTGGAAACCAATGACAGGCCATTAGTCTGCCTACCACAGGTGCCATAAAATAAAGCATAAAAACATAATGTTACAGAAGGATGCTGACAACAAGATTCCAATTATATTAATTTTTAAAGCACATCAAACAATACCATATACTGTGTAGGGGGAACACATGATTTGTGTAAATGATATACTTGCCATCTGCTGGATAGCAGTGACCCTGGGGAAAGGAAGAAAAAAGAGAGAGGAAAGGATCAAGGGTATCACTTTATTTCTTTAAGAAATCTGAAGCAAAATGTTAACATCTTGCAAATCTAGGTGGCTGTTACATAAATGGATGTCTGTTATATTCTCTTCTGTGTTGTGTTGTATTACTTCATAATTGATAACTAAAAAACATTAAGATAGTATCCAGTAACATTTCAGTGCTGGATAACCTGAACTAACTCCAATGTGATTTTGTTGTCATAAAGAAACCAGTCTTCCATAACTTTTACAAAGCATACTGGAAAGTGAATAAAATTTTTTTTCACTTTTATGACATTTGTTATACAGTCTGCTTCTCCATACAATATTTAGGTTGCTACTTAGAACTTATATGTTTTAGCCTTTAGCATTCAAATTGATATTTCAATTCAAAGTGTTGATCTTTTCTGATTCAAGCACATGACTAGTTAGTTAGTTGTAGGATTTGAGTATTGATTTGATGACTGACCAGAATGGCAGGAAGAAATGAGAAAAGACCTATCCACTGGATGGGCTCACTTGGTACTGGGGAAATTACCCCAGAGATATCAATTCTGAGACACTGCCTAATAAAACTATTAGATTTCAAAGAAAAAGATAAAATCTTTAAGGCCCGCAGGGAAAAATATCAAATAAGTTACAAAAGAAAGAAGAATTAGTTTGGCAGCAAAGGAATTAGTCTGACATCAAACTTTTTGGTCTATATACCAAGAAAGCAACAATGGACACCATTTAAACAAAACAAAACAAAACAAAACAAAACAAAAAACAAAACAAAACAAAACAGGAAAACCCGAGGGTTTTATACCCAACCAAGTTGTCCTTCAAATATCAAGGCTAAAGAAAAATAGTTTTAGACATAATAACATAGGGAAATCTGCACCCATCAATCCTCCTTGAGGATTTACTACAGGATGAGTATTATTTAACCAAATGGCGACTGGGAAAACTTCAGAAAACACGATGGTGAGTATTTTGAAGTATACAGACGTACCTCTAAGATTAAAACAAAAATGGGGACAAATGTAGAAGACCAATGTACAGATGTTATATATTATGACAAAATTGAAATACAGAAACTAAAATATAGGAGAAGGGAGCAAGAAAGTAGAAAGTAGAACAAGCGTATTAGTTATTGTAGACAATAGGTGGGCTTTAAAGGATACTGATTAAAAAAATGAACCAGATCATAAAAATTAAATAAGAAAATAAAGGAGAGACCGAAATATGAGACTGAAACCATAAAGCTCCTAAAACAAAACATAGGCAGTAATCTCTTGGACATCAACCATAGCAACATATTTATGGATAGGTTTCTTCGGGCAATGGTAACAAAAGCAAGAATAAACTCTGGGACTACACCAAAATAAAAAGTTTTTGCACAGCGAAGGAAACTATTGACAAAACAAAAAGACAACCCACTGAATGGGACAAAATATCTGTAAATGAAGCAACCAATAAGAGGTTAATATCCAAAATATATCAAGAATTTTTACAACACACCACCCAAAACCCCAAGTTATCCAATTATAAAATGGGCAGAGAATTTGAATTGATATTTTTCCAAAGAAGACATCCAGATAGGGGCGCCTGGGTGGCTCAGTCATTAAGCGTCTGCCTTCGGCTCAGGTCATGATCCTAGGATCCTCGGATCAAGCCCCGCACTGGGCTCCCTGCTTGGCGGGAAGCCTGCCTCTCCCTCTCCCACTCCCCCTGCTTGTGTTCCCTCTCTTGCTGTGTCTCTCTCTGTCATAAAATCTTTAAAAAAAAAAAAAAAAGACATCCAGATGGCTAACAGACCATGAAAAGATGCTCAACATCACTCATCATCAGACAAATGCAAATCAACACCATAATGAGATATCACCTTATACCAGTCAGAATGGCTGGTACAAAAAGACAAGAAATAGCAATTGTTGATGAGGATGTGGAGGAAAAGGAACCCTATGCACTGTTGGTGGGAATGCAAACTGGTACATTAGCCACTGTGGAAAACAGTATGGAGGTACATTAAAACATTAAAAATAGAAAATACCACACAATCCAGTAATCCCACTGTTGGCTATTTACCCAAAGAAAATGAAAACACTAATTCAAAAAAGTACATGCAGGCCTATGTGCATTATTTACCATAGCCAAGATATAGAAGCAACCAAAGTGTCCATCGATAGATAAATGAATAAAAAAAGATGTAGTATGTGGTACACACACACACACACACACACACACACACACACACACACACACACACAGGAATATTACTCAGCCATGAACAAGAGTGAGATCTTTCCATTTGTAACAACATGGATGGGCTTGGAGAGCCTCATGCTAAGTGAAATAAGTCAGTCGGAGAAAGACAAATATGACGTGATGTCACTTATATGTGGAATCTAAAAAGCAAAACAAAACAAACAAACAATAAGAGACTCTTAACCACAGAGAACAAACTGGTGGTTACAAGAGAGACGGTGGGTGGGGGAGATGGGAGAGAGGGAGGAAAAGGATTGAGATACAGAAACTTCCAGTTACGAACTACAGAAAAAAAAGGGAAGAAAGAAAAAATAGGGGAGAAAGGGCATTAAAAACTTATAAAGGACTTCTGCCTCTAGCATGACAGAGTAACAGGGACTGGATTCACTCCCCCTTCCCGAAATGACGAAAACAAAGACAAACTACGTGACACAATGGTTTGCAGACACTGTACCTCAGATCATGAAGGACAGGAGACCTACAAGGAGAGAGGAGTGAGTGCTGACCTTGCTGTCTGGGGACATCTCCAGGTTGTGGGGGAAGGCAGCTCGAGCCCCGGGGGTTCCCTGAGTTGAGGAAATGGGATCAGGAGTTCTGGGAGGCCAAAATGGCGAGAGTGTGCAGGGCAAGAGTCAGAGAGGAGATAGCTGCGCGTGTACACACACACACACAGACACATACTGCGCCAGAAATCGGCAGAGGGTCTTCTTCTAGTCCCAGTGCATGTGTACGAGGGAAGTACTCCAGGCTGCGGAAAGAATCAGCCTTTCAGGGCGCCTGGGTGGCTCAGTTGGTTAAGCGACTGCCTTCGGCTCAGGTCATGATCCTGGAGTCCTGGGATCGAGTCCCACATCGGGCTCCCTGCTCAGCAGGGAGCCTGCTTCTCCCTCTGACCCTCCCCCCTCTCATGTACTCTCTCTCTCATTCTCGCTCTCTCAAATAAATAAATAAATCTTTAAAAAAAAAAAAAAAGAATCAGCCTTTCAGATTAAAGGGAACAATCCTGAGAGGCCACACGGGGCTAGGAATTGTTCTTGTGCTCACGAGCTAGAGTGGGAAGCCTCACAACTCATGGTCAGTGAGTAGAGTGCTCAGAACATTATTGCCTCAGTAACGCAGTCAAATTAGTCACAGACTAAATGCTGCTTTGATCCCACCTAACCAACCCAAAGAGCAAAATCGAAAGGATCAAACTGTTTCTAAATAGCTTAACTTCATCCCAGAACAAAGCTCAATGATATTGCAGGAGTACAAAAACATCTAGTACTCAAAACAAGATACAATATTCAGTTAAAAAAAAAAAAGTGCTGGTGTTCTGGTATTCAATCAAAAATTTCTTTTTTTTCCCCCCAAACCAAATCATTTTTTTTCTTTTTTTTTTATTATTATGTATGTTAATCACCATACATTACATCATTAGTTTTTGATGTAGCGTTCCATGATTCATTGTTTGGGTATAACACCCAGGGCCCCATGCAGAACATGCCCTCTTTAATACCCATCACCGGGCTAACCCATCAATCAAAAATTTCTGAGCATACAGGGGTGCCTGGCTGGCTCAGGTCAGTAGAGCATGCGACTCTTGAGCTTGGGGTTGTGAGTCCCACACTGGATCTAGAGATTACTTAAAAATAAAATCTTAAAAAGAAATTTTCTGAGCATGCAAAGGAGCAGGAAAATATGACCCACAGCGAGGAGAAAAGCAAATGAATAGAAACAGACCCAGACGGGTGCCTGGGTGGCTCAGTTGGTTAAGCGACTGCCTTCGGCTCAGGTCATGATCCTGGAGTCCCGGGATCGAGTCCCGCATCGGGCTCCCTGCTCAGTGGGGAGTCTGCTTCTCCCTCTGACCCTCTTCCCTCTCGTGCTCTCTGTCTCTCATTCTCTCTCTCTCAAATAAATAAATAAAATCTTTAAAAAAAAAAAAAAAGAAACAGACCCAGAAATGACAAGATGATTAAATCAGCAGACAAAGCAAACCGTTAATAAAACTCTGTTACTATGTTCAAGAAGGAAAAGCTTGGATGTGTTAAATAGGGACAAGAAAGATATAAAAAAGACACAAATGAAAACTCTAGAGGGCGTCTGGGTGGCTCAGTCAGTTGGGCATCTGCCTTCGGCTCAGGTCATGATCCTGGGATGGAGTCCCACGTTGGGCTCCCTGCTCAGCAGGGAGTCTGCTTCTCCCTCTCCCTCTGCTGCTCCCCCTGCTTGTGCTCTCTCTCTGATTAATAATAAAATATTTAAAAAAAAAGAAAACTCTAGAGATGAACCATACACTAGAATTAAAAGCCGATTAGACACTGCAGAAGAAACAAGGCCTAAGTACAGAGGTAACCACCAGGAGAAAACATGAACTTTCCTAAATACTAAGAATGTTTTAATAAATAAGAGTAAAAAATGCACACTTTTTTATTTTTATTTTTTTTTTTTAGAGAAAGTGGGCATGCGCGGGGGTGGGGAGAGGGAGAGGCAGGAGGAGAGAGAGAATCTTAAGCAGGCTCCGGGCTGGATCTCACAACTCTGAGATCATGACCGGAGCGAAATCAAGAGCTAGACACTTAACAGAGCCACCCAGGCGCCCCAAGAACGCACATCTTGTAGAAAAAGAAGTATAGTAAATAAAATAGACATCATTATAAAATCTGACAGAGACCAAACACACCAGTTGTGAACAGGCCTAACTCACCTACTACAAGAGTAAGGTTTTCACTTTGAGTCACAAAACTAGACCCAGCTCTATGCTGCAACCAAGACATATACCCCAAACAAAATGATTCAGAAAGACTATGCATGAAGGTATGCACGAAGCTTCATCAGACTTACAGAAAAAGAAAAGGAGACAAAATATAGAAATTATCACAACAGAGCTTTATGCTTACCCGTACACATTCTTTAGTATTCATTAACAGAATTTTTAACTTCTCAAATCGACCAATGTACATTAAAAATGGTTCTATGTTTGTACTTGGCTTCACTGCCTTTTTTATGTGGGACCGAATATAACTACAGATACCACTTAAAGAATGACTGACAGGCCAGGCACAGCACCAGGAGGCTTGACTTACACATCTCATTTCATCTTCAGAACAACTCTACGGCATTAGATATGTATTATGTGTATTACTCCCAGTTCACTATGGAGAAAATGGAAGGTCAGGGAGGTCAAGTGCTTTGTCCATGGTCATACAGGGGTCAGTGGCATAGCCAGTACTCAGCCTCAGGTCTGTCTGAGTCCCTCGCTCTGGACTCATCCAGTAGTCCACACTGCCTTATCTTTCGTGAAGTCCTGATGAGTATTTAAAAACTATGGACAGGTTACCAGAATACATGTTATATATTACATATATAATCAAATATAAAAATATGCCACATAGAATAAATACCATTCATTTTATTTGGTTTTGTTTTTATTTTTTTTTTGAAGATTTTATTTATTTATTTGACAGAGAGCACAAGCTGGGGGAGCAGCAGGGAGAGGGAGAAGCAGGCTCCCCGCCGAGCAGGGAGCCTGATGTGGGGCTCGATCCCAGGACCCTGGGATCATGACCTGAGCCGAAGGCAGACACTTAACTGACTGAGCCACCCAGGTGCCCCTAAATACCATTCATTTTAGAGAAGACTTTAAAATGCCCAACGTGGAGCTCCAACTCATGACCCTGAGATCAAAACTACACACTCCACCAACTGAGCCGGCCAGGCACTCCATACCTTTTCTATTTTTAATAAAAATAGGAGGACAGTGCTGCTTTATATTGAATGGCCATTGCAACAGGGGTTATTGTATAAAGCAAAAGCTTACTTCAGGATCCTAATTAATTACACTATTTTATATATATAATCTCCCACTTAGTTTTTCTCCGGGCACAATCAAATGAGCAGAATCATTAATTAATTGTTGTTTTAAGTTTTCTTAAATATTTTGATGTTATCATAGACATGCTCTATTTTTTTTTTTCCAGATTTTATTTTCAAGTGATCTCCACACCCAACGTGGGGCTCGAACTTACAACCCCGCGATCACAAGTCGCTTGCTCCACTGACTGAGCCAGCCAGGTACCCCTGACTTGCTCAACTTCTGAACTGTACAATTTCCATGGGTTATGGATCCTAACACAAACTGCATTTGTATTCCCGACCTGAGGAATGTGAATATGCTGACTGATACGAACGATACGAATACACACAGCAATAAAGGCTTTCATGAGATTGCATTTATACTCATGTAATTTAAGTACATAGTATCTCCATTCAATTAGGAGTAGTATCAACTTTATTTTTATCTGGATTTAAATTCCCTAAGCATTCTAGCAATGTCCATAATGAGAATTCCTGGCCTCAGGAACTGTGTGACATGATAAATGTTTGTTTGCGTTCAGCTGCTGAGTTTGGGGGTAATTTGTTACACAGCAATAGATAACTAAAACATTGTGATACATTCTACATCAACTAAGCAGATGGTATGGAAGTTATTGGTTATCACGGCAGGACATCTCAAAACTTACTGAGTGGTTCTAATTAAATCAATACGTAATAAATTGTTGGAGACAGAATGTCTCATGGCTTACAGAACAGTGCCTTGGAGTATAGCTTTGTCAGTGATATTAAGCATTTACTCATCACCATCTTCTAGGGAGCGAGCCACTAAATCTGGATTATAAGAATAATTTGGCTGCATTCTCTGTGGGGGAATAAAGGTGATCTTGTTTTCCTATCTCTGAATTTAGATGAATGACCCCTGCCAATCTATTCTCCTCTTTTGATCTGTTTTATGGCCGTCAAACAACTCTGAATAATAATTCAGCTTTCCTGATGGCTGGGAGGAGGGTGGGATGGGGGTCTTCACTGTGAGGCAAGAACATTTGGATCTGTGGATGCTGTCCTAGCCTGCTCAGCCAAAGGCCATCTGGACAAACCCCAAGTCTGACAAAGTTAGGTGTCTTGGTTCAAGGAAATAGAGCCTGCATATCAGCAGAGCCCTGGGGCATTTCACCAAACAAAGAAAGAGATAGGTTATTATGTAATGTGGGGGAAGGGAGTTTAGGTAAAATTTAAATGAAGTAATGTTTGGATAACTTCAAGCAAATAGGGCTGTGTGTAAGGGGTCAGTTTTGGGTGTAAACTGCAAATCAGACTCAGGGCTTTGCTTCTTGGAAATTAGCAAATGAAGATAGCTATATAAATGTCTTATCTAGAAAACCCTTATCTGGAGCCTGCATTTGGGTTGAAAGGCAGGCTGTTTCTCTATGTTGAAGACGTAGATCTTCCTGGCAGAGGTGGGATCTTTCATTCTCGCTGATTGGATTTTAAACAGCAAAGTTTCTGACAGCTGATTTTAGGTTTCTCACCAAGAAAACAGAAGAAACTCAAAAGGGGGTTTGTTATGACATTTTACAGCTTTAGCATGACCTTGGGAGTAATACTGTTTCCAGTTAACTTTGCAGCTGGCTTTGCGTCTGTTCTGCTAGCCAGATTCAGGGTAGGGCAGTTTTCCTTTCTCAGTCGAGTGTCCAGAGAGAGAACTGTTTGAATCTTTATTAAAAAAAAAAAAAAATCACCAGCTACTTTGTTGAATGTAGTACACCACAGATGAATACAATGAAAAATAATTGCTATGTTTCAAAACCAACCAACCCCAAACAGTCATACTGTTCCCCTGTTCCCAAATACTTTTAGGTCAACTACATCATTATCTATAAAAAAGTAGCATTCACGTCAGAGAGATCCGGAGCATGATCTTAAAAGTAACTAAAATATTGTATGACTTGGGAAATGTTAGTCAAGACAAAACAGGTGTTTTTTTCTTATTCCATGAGAACCTGAGAGGTCAATGCCAAGAACACGTCCTTCTTGTTAGAAGGTGTTAATCGGTGTCCAATCCGAAAAACAAACACTCTAGATAATTCTAGTAAACATCGATTTAATGCAGGGACTTGGCTAGAAAGACGCTGGAAGGGCTGGAAGAGCCAAAGACCCAAGAAGCGGGGATTATGGCAAAAAGCTCCGACTGCCTGGCTGGGGGACGTGGGTCTGTGTTACCATTCTTATCTTATTGAATCAAGATAAACATTTGAATCGCGATCTGATACTGAAAAATCCACAGATAAGCCTGTGGAGTTCAGAGCACGGACTCCACCAATTCCTAGCTGCGTGACTCTGGGCAGGTTTTCTCACTTGGCAATTAGAGGAGGACCTACCTCCCAGGGTTGCGGCAGTGGCTAAAGTGGGCACAGCTTGTGAACGGCTCATAGCAGGCCTGGACCGTAAATCAGGGGTCCCTCGATCCGCTGGAAGCGGCACCTGCCTAAACCCGAGGCCATGCCAGGGACGGCCACCCACCCTTGTGGAGAATGGAAGGAAAACTACATGGAAATGACCTGGATCTTCCTGAAACCCCTACAGCTTTGAGAGGAGGGAGGGGCAGTTGGTGTCTGACAGTCCTGGGTTTAGTACCCGCTGGGCTGCCTACCTGGTCCTGGGCGCCGGGAGTGCAGGTCTGAAGAGCTTGCTGAGCTGCAGGTTTTCCACGTGGAAAACGGAAGCATTTTCTTCCTTGCAGGGCAGATGTAAAAACTAAATGAGATTTTTTTTTTTTGAACGTATGTGAAGAACCTAGCTTATACCAGTGCAACGACAGGAACTGCCATAATTAAATATTTTATAAATAATTAACATGTAAATAATTAAAAATAATTGAAATAATTAAATATTTAATTAAAATCACTATCAAAATGTCAACGTATTGTGTCTGTCCTGTCATCACGTGCGGGGAAAACTCTTATCTGCGCATGTTTTCAAAGGGAGAGCGTGGTCTGCATGCCTGTCCACCGCGGATACTTCATGAAAGGTGGCTCGGGGCCGCACTCTCTCTGGCCTGAATCCTGCATTCCGGATTTGGGATTCTTTGTCCCCGGATTCCAGGTTCTGGAAAAGGGGAAGTGCCCAAGTATCGCCAGCAGGTGGCGCAGCGATCCTTTGCCAGGCTATCGTGAAAAATCCGCCAGGTTTGGAAGCCTGGGAAGTTGAGTCAGAAGCTCTTGTAGGGTCAGCAGTTTATCTGGAAGTGGCCAGGAGGATGCACAGCCTCAGTGAGGGGCAAGAAGGCTAGGGACGAGGGTCACAGCAGGAGAAGGAGTAAGGAAAATGTGTCAGTGAGAGGTACCCATGGGACTTGGGGTGGGGCTCTGGCCCAGAGCCCACAGATAATTCATCCCTGCTTGCCAAAACATGTGTCGAGTGCTTACCTTGAGCCATAGACAGAGCACAGTGTGAAATCAGCCCCCTCAAGCAGCTCACAGTCTTGCTGAGGAGTTTGACACATGGACAAATGGCTAATATGTAATGTGAAAATAACGGGACATCATGCCAACATCTCTTTAACCCTTAGGACGAGCCAGGCACTTTATGATACTCTTCCTACTTCGCTCATGAAGAAACCGGATTCAAGGGATTCACTCATTTCCCAAATTCACAAAGCTGAGAAACAACGGATCAAGCCATGCCGCTCTATTTTAAAGGCTATGGTTAGTAGCGCTTTACAAATCACTACTCCTCCACTAAAACGAAACAAAACAGCCCCGCTCCGTTAAAGCTCACCACTTGAGGTTAGTCTCAGCAAGTGTTGTCATGAACATGGTGGGCATCCCCCTCCCCCACTGGGCTTGGGTGCCCCTCTTTCCCTCCTCCCTACTGGCACCTCCCCACCTCCTGCTCACTGTTCACTCTCTAAGGCATCTGGCTCACCTTAACCACCATCTTCTGGTCACTTCAGCGGCCACTCCCACAGCCACGGCCTGGCCTTGGTGATCACTGACAGAGAGGCTCTAGAGAGCACTAGTTCCCACACTTCCCTGTTTGCAGTGACTTGGCCTTCCTGCTCCTTGGCTCAAGTGCCCCCCTGCAGCTGTGAAAATTGGTAGAAGGAAACCTCATTTAACATGGCATGAGGAGGCCAGCCACTCCTTGTCAATTGCAGACCCAAAAGGAAGACTTACCCCCGCAGAGAGATAATTGAGTTAGCTACTACACTCTCCAGGCAGGAGGGAGAAAGGGTTCTCCCTGCTCCCACAGCGCAGCCAATGGGAGACTGTCACACTCAGCCAATGAAAAGCCACTGCACTTTGAACTCCCAGTTTACACCAATGAACATTTTGTAACAGCTCCCCCAACTCCCCCCATTTCCTCCAGGAAAGACCCGTCCTCCCCTTTGTTTTGCGGGCTTGCCTAGGATTTTGCCACCCCCTGCTTGTCCCAAGTTGCCATTCTCTGCTATTCCTGAATAAACCCATTTTTGATGGGAAGATAACTGACAGTTTTATTTTTAAGGTTAACACAGCTATTCTTTGCTTTACTGGGTTCCCTGACAGCTGGTCTAGCTTCTCCCCGCAATCATCTCTCCTGACTTCACTTCCTTCTTTCTCCAGCTTGGTTCCCAGGATGTGGCATGTCAGCTACCCTTAAAGAGCACAGGAAGCTCCCGCTTGTCCCACTCTCCTCCGTGGGGCTGGCTTCTACCTCGGATCACCTGTCCTTGCCCAAGACTGCATCCCACAGCTGTGATGGGAAACCGTGCAGCAGAGGAGCCTGTTGGAAGAGGGGGGAAGGCAATTGGCGATTCTGAACGGAGTTGAGGGAGTGCTCATCCGAAGGCTTCAGAGTGCCCTGGGAGGGGAACGAGGGTGTGGGCTCCCAGGGCTGAAGGCTGTGGAGGGGCCCTGACAGCTGCTTGAGAGAATGGGGAACACCCGGGAGGAGGGGGGAACTTGGCAGCATGGAGGGCCCCGGGGAGGATGTGGACCCTGGATCTAAGGTGGGACCGATTCTTTGGTTGTGGCTTTCCTCTGTTACCACTTGGCTGCAGAGATGAACAACCAGTTTATCCACGGCGGGGGTTTGCCAGGTGGTTCCAACACAAAACAGTGGGGATGTTGGGGATACTGGCCGAAGTGTTGGAGCAGAAGCTGCAGACATTACCAGATGACCTGGCTTAAAAACCTGATTGTTTACCGACTGTTTACAAAACAAGCTTTCTGAGGGCAGGGCCTTGCTCTGCATGGAGTCCTACCCTGTTGTGGGTCATTCCTTGAGCGGGTGAAGTCAGACGAGGAGAATCAAGAACCTCAGGGCTCTGGCAGCAGGACAGAAGGCTGAGGGAGAGAGGGCGCAGCTGCAGGAGATGTCCAAAGGCACACGGTTGGCGATGGGTCACTTCTGGGGATGACCTGCTCAGGACCCGAGGCCCTGAGATCGAGTGCAGGTGGGTGACCAATCCATCTCCGTTTGCCCAGACCTTCCTGACTCGACCACTGAAAGCCCTGTGTCCTGGAAAACCTTCAGTCTTGGGTAAATGGGCCAAGGGGTCACTAAGCGGTGGACGGGAATATCTCTGAGAAGCCAGGATATCAGTCGGTGGTCTATGGAAGCTGCAGGATTGATCACTCTTACGGGGCCTGTGTCATTTTTTTGCCATACTCGATGTGGGACTCCTTGGGCATGTTTTCTCAGCTGTGAAAGGGAGCTTTTTCATAGCCCTGAGCTCTAGGAATAACAAGTATGCTAAAAATGGCAAATACTTCCAAGAGCGGCAATGCCAAAGTGTGGCTACATCAGCATTTTCGAGTCTGCAAGTTAAAGTGCATTGTACTCAGAGCCTTAAAGAATCCTATCAACAAAGGGCAAAATGAAGGGGGGGACATCAGAGGGGGAGATGAACCATGAGAGCCTGTGGACTCTGAGAAACAAACTGAGGGTTCTAGAGGGGAGGGGGTGGGGGGATGGGTTACCCTGGTGATGGGTATTAAAGAGGGCACGTACTGCATGGAGCACTGGGTGTAATACGCAAACAATGAATCATGGAACACTACATCAAAAACTAATGATGTAATGTATGGTGATTAACATAACATAATAAAATTAAATTAAAAAAAAAAAGAATCCCATCGACAAAACTCCCCCGCTAATTCTTTTCTTTCTAGTGGAAATTTTCTTTCTAGTGGAAACTGTTGATTATTATAATAGTATCTATTTTCTTAGGAATATAATAATGTCAATTTGCAATATTATATGAAAGGACTATATATAAATAATCATAATTTTATTTAATTGAGCATAAGAATCATACCATGAATGAAATAGTCTTTGGTTAAATAGACATGACTAGTGTTGAAAACAGATTTCACACTCCACATGCATTACATAGCATAGACAAACCATAGCTTCACTAGAATTCAAATTTTCTAATAACTGACTTGCTGTTATAGCAATCAAATGTGCATCCATAAATTATTCTAGAGATGTTTTATTTTCAGAACAGCATTTGATGGTTCAATCATTAAAAGTGAAATACTGACTTTCTGGAAAAATTGCAGAAATACATCTCAACCAAAAAATAACTCATAATGCATCAATACATACAATGTATATTGAAATAACATCAGAATTGTATTCTCTATGTCAACATCATGGACATGTACAATCACTGTAAATAAAAACATGAGGGTCAGGATGTAGTTATTCACAGAAATAAAAGAATTATTTCCCAGAATATTTAGGAATATTCCAGGAAGATTACCGGGAATACAGTTCTTTGCTATAAACATCAGGGGAGATTCACTATGTACAGACTCGGATTCCTATACATACCTATAGCTCACTCAACACGCTTATGTCAGAAACTTGAAGATATCCTCCCTTTCTAAGTGTCCCACATAAAATCTATATAGAGATTTGTTGAATTCTTATTAATTTGTATTCAGTATTAAATTGAATACATTTAAGGAAACTTAAATCTTCTCCCTCTTTCACACATGCATATATTAATGGTTAACCAAAGACAACTAATGTCTGTTCTGCTAGATTTTGGCATAGTTCAGTTCTTTGTTTTCATTAGGGACTAACAAGATATAGCATAAATGCCTTAGCACATAAGCTAAACCTTATATTTTGTTTCTATTAAACTTTTTACTCTAAGATAATTGTAGATTCTGAGATAATTGCAGAAATTGTAGCTTCACATGCAGTTGTAAGAAATAATACAAAGAGATCCTGTCTGCCTTTTACCCAGTTTTCCCCAAGGGTAGTATCTTGTAAAACTATACCATATCCCAACCAGATTTTGACATTGATACAATCAGGACACAGAACGTTTCTGTCGTAAGGATCCCTCGTGTTACTCACTTCTCTCCCCCACCCTCCTCCCTAGCAACCTCTAATCCGTTCTCCATTTCTAGAATTTTGCATTTCAAAATGTTGTATAAGTGGAATGGTACAGCATGTAACCCTGTGGGATTGACTTTTCACTCAGCATAATTCTTTGGAGATTCATCCAAGTTGTTGCTCACGTGAGAAGTTATTTTTATTGCTAAGTAGTATTCCATGGCATGGATGTTTCACATGTTTAACCAGCCACCCATTAAAGGACATCTGGTTGTTTACAGTTCTTGAATATTATGAATAAAGCTGCTATGAACATTCATGTACAAGTATTTGTGCGAACATAAGTTTCCATTTCTCTGGGATAAATGCCCAACAGTGCAATTGCTGAATGGTATGGCATCTGTATGTTTAGTTTTATAGGAAACTGCCAATGGTTTTGCAGTGACTGTTCCATTTTACATTCCCACCAGCTCTCTTCAACTGATCCAGTTTCTTTGCATCCTTGTTAATATTTGGTGTTGTTACTTTATCTTAGCAATTTTGTTAAGTGCACAGTGGCATCTCACTGTGGTTCTAATTTGCAGTTCCCTAATGATCAATGATGTTGAGTATCTTTTAATGGACTTATGTGCCATATGTGTATCTTCTTCAGTGAAATGTTTGTATATGTCCTCCAGTTTTGAAATGGAGTTTTTAGAAAAACAACTGTTGAGTTTTGTGAGTTCTCCATATATTCTAGATATTAGTCATTTGTCAGATACGTGCTTGCAAATATTTTCTCTCAGTCTGTAGCCTGTGTTTTCATTCTCTTAACATGGTCTTTTTCAGAGCCAAAATTTTAAATTTTGATGAATTTATATCAAGCTTTCCTTTACGGATTGTGCTTTTTGGTGTCAAATCAAAGTACTCTTGAGGCTTAGCCCTAGGTCCCTATAATTTTCTATTTTTCAAAAAAAGTTTTATGGTTTTACATTTTATATTTAGGATTATGACCCATTTTGAGTTCATTTTCACATAAGGAATGAGGTTTAGGTTGAGGTTTTTATTTGCCTGTTGATATCCCATTCTCTAACACATTTATTGAAAAGACTGTCCTTGCTTGATTGAATTACTTTTATACCTTTATACAAAACCCAATTGAGTATATTTGTGTGGTTCTATTTCTAGATTTTCTATTCTTTTCTGATCTCTGTGCCTTCACCAATAAAAACCATATTGTCTTGATTACTGTAGCTACATAATAAATTTTTATATTGAATAGAGTGATTTCTCCTACTGATTTTTCTTTTACAAGACTGTTTTTAGCTATTCCAAGGCTTGTGCCTTGGAATTTTTAGAAAAACTTGAATATGTCTACAAACTTTGCTGGGATTTTGACAGAAATTGCATTAAATCTATAGATAAATCTGGGGAGAACTGACATCCTTGCTACTTTGTGTCTTCCAATCCATGAACATGGTGTATCTCTTCATTTATTTAGGTCTTTGATTTCTTTCATTAGCATCTTTTAATTGTCAGCATATAGATCTCGTACATGTTTTGATAAATTATACCTAAATATTTATTTTCTTTGGAGTGACTGTAAATGGTATTGTGCTTTTAATTTTGGTTTCCACTTTGTTCATTGTTAATATTTAGAAATGTGATTACATTTTGTGTGCTGACCTTGTATCCTGAAACCTTGCTGAACTCTCTAGTTCTTTGAGTTTTCTTTTTTTTTTTTTTAAATAGAGTCTTTGGAATTTGCTATGTAGACAATCATATCATCTGTAAACAGAGATACTTTTATTTCTTTCCAATCATATGCACTTAATTTCTTTTCTTGTTTATTGCCATGTGTAGAATTTCCAGTACACTCTTCAACATTTTCATCAATGTAAATTTTCAGAGATTTGCTGAAACGTACTGGCTTGAATGGGGCCAGATACACTTTCAACACTCTTATCATCCAACCTGTTTAGACCTCATTTCCTGTCATTTGGATAAATAATTGATAACATTCATTAGTGGTTATAAATGGCACCCACCCTGCAAAGCCCCTTGAAGCAGCAGAGAAGGCTTTAATGAGCTGAGTGGAACCTGATTATAAAAGCAAACTTAGCATACGAACATTATTCTTAAGACAGAATCAAGAGGTAGTGATGCCCAAAGAATTAAGGTATGAGGTTGACTTATGGAGTATGTGGTTTATCCTTCTGGTTTTCCCCTCTTACCTCTAAACTGGGGGTAGCAATAATTTTTAACTCGGAAATACAAAGTACCATCAAAGTGACCTTATTCTTATGTATTAGAAATTGTTATTGTTAGAAACTTTTGAGAATTGGCTTTTGACAAAAAAGAATTCTGTGCATCTTACTATGCTTTTAGTAACAGGCACTTAAAAATATTTTGACACCTCAAACTCTGTTCATGTCTTAATTTTTTAAATAAAAGTATAATCGTTAATAACATTTTCCCTATTTTAAAAAATGTATATTTCCTATAGAAAGTGTATTTTTATGTTATACAACACACCTAACCCACCACAGAGGGTTCATAGCCGTTATAAAAAGACGGAAAACTGGGTACTGCTAGATCTTTACAGACTTCAATGTAAGAGGTCTTGGATGTATACACATAAGTCCTTTATAGGCCTTAGATGTGTACTCAGGTACAATGTCATTTCTTGCAAAACCAGGAGCTCCTGCATATAATTTTGTAGAAAATTTTAAATCTGTAGTAACAATCAAATTTCAGAGACTTTTTTTTTTTTTTTTTGATAGTTAACAGTGGCAAGTCAGCCTCAGGCAGGTTAATCCTCACTTTACTGATTTTGCTGATTCAGTGACCACCCATGCATTTCAGTTCTCAAGATTGGAACTTGTCTAAATACCACTCCATCCATTGTGTGTGGAGAGTCAGACCCTGGGACGCTGACCTAGCCTGTCTAATCCCCAGTTTTCTTGTCTGTAAGTGGCAACAATGATGTGACTCTCATTGGTTGTCAGGCTGACACGAGATGATCCTGCCAAGGCCCTGGTCCAAGGCTGGGCAGGGAGTGTGCTTCCAATCACTGACTTCTTTGCTTCCTTGTACATTGTCCTTGCTTCCTTCCCCACTCCTCTGCTCTCCCCTCTCTTCTTCTACATGCCACAGAATGAGATGCCTTTTTTTTTTTGGATGCCACTCCTTGTGCCTATGGGATGGGAACCCTCTGTTAGAAGCATTAGCCGTGGGGATCTGGGGAGCTTGGTGCTGAAGCTGTCCCACCCCATGAATGAGTCACCACGGCCTGCTCACACAGAACGGGGCTTCGCCCAGGACTCTGTGTTCTCAGGCGGTTTGTCAGGTTATAGTGGGACAAAGGCTTCCTAGGTGAACAGGACATTCTAGCAAATGTGACTTGATCATGCATCTGCAGTCCAGTAAGTAGCATGATGAGCACTCCACAGACAACCAGTCCTGCGTGTCCACCCCAAACACAAGACCGTGGCTGCGCGATGCACGTTCAGCTCCTTCGTGTGAGCTCCGAATCAAGACTGCTTTGGGCACAGCAAGCAACAAAAATACTCTTCACAATACAATGCAATCACATGGAACGTACTTTTTTGTTTTTGTTCTAAGGAATGGAATGGCAACGGTCTCAGCATGTCGCTTTAAGAACCATGATTCCCTAGTTGGCGAGACTGGGTGGAATACGATACAAATGGAGGCTATATATAAGTGAGTACCTGCGTGAACTGGGGGCTTGCAAATGACCACTCTAATCTCCAGCCAGGCCCAGGGTTCCCCGGTCACCCTCTCTCGTTCTGCTGTGAGGGTGACAGGGCGGCCATGAAGTCGGCGAGAGACAGACAGCCGTCAGGCACCGTGTGGCAGCGCGACGGAAAGGGGTCTCGTTTCCCGCAAACCCTGACGACTTTCTTCTTACTGCATCAGGCCTTTCGTGGGACTGCTTTGAAGTAGTCCTCCTTTGAAATGTCGGATACGCCTCCATACCATTTCTGAAGCCAGATATGTTCTATCCTCATCTTCATAAAGAACCACTCATACTGACGAGGCCACTTCCTCATCACGGGGTGTCTGCAGAAATAAAGGAGAGGTCCCATCAGCGGGTGGGCTCCCGGGGCCCCGCGCCCGCCTCCGTGGCACCGGCCAGGTCATCAGGCCTCCAGAGCCCAGGCCTCGTCTGGGCTGAAGCCAGAGGCAGAAGCCAGGGAGCCAGAGCTGGGGTCCGGGACAGCCTCGGGAAGGCAGGGAACGGCCACCTCCACAGAGGGGCAAACCCGCCTTGTCCCAGGTGCCTTGGTTCGAGTCCCAGGGCGGCGGCGGATGAGCAAGAGGCTTCGTGGGCCGTCTGCCCTCTCAAACCCTGGCCTCCTTACCCGTCATGGGGGACAACGGTGGTGGTGTTCGGATCATGGGGCTGCGTGGGGAGCAAACAACTCTGCATACAGGAAGCACCTGCACAGAGCAAGTGCTCAGTGAACGCCGGTTGCTGATAGCGGGAGACATCAAGAAAGGCTTTCTGCATCTCCGGATGAAAATCCAAAAGAATTGTGAGCCCATGAAACAAATCTGCTGGTGGGAAGATTGGCACGGCTGCCGCAGGCTGAGAGATGCCGGACCAAGGGGAGAGTCAGCCAGAATGCACAGGGCACGGCACACTCCGCCTTCTACTTACCGACTTGCTTTGCTTTCCCCCTCACGTGAAACCCTAGACATATGCATCTTCTTAAGGGCAGGTGCTTGGCTCACTTCTTGTAAAGTTCATAAAAATAAAAAACTAGATTCTTATCTAAACATGTCAAAAACAAAAGTCAAAGGCCAAGTGCGGACTGGGAAGGCTATTTGCAACAATGTAGATGCGATAATAGGCCAATGACCTTTTAAAAGAGACAATTTGTTTTGAAATAACTGTAAAAGCCCAGAGAAGTTGAAAGTACAGGGTTTTGTTTTGTTTTTTTTGGAGGGGGCACTATTTTTTTCCCTAAACCATTTGAAATGAAGTTGCTGATCTGATGCCCCAACGCTCCAAATACTTGTAAAACCAAGATAATAAAAGGATTGTTGCTATTTTAAGCAAACACAGTTTGTACTTGGAACCCGAACACATTTTGGCACTGCAGGTGTGGGGCAGATGTAACAAATCCTAATCCAGGGGGCACCGGCGTTGCATCCAGACAGGGAGGGGCAGGTGGAGGGAACTCCAGGAGACTCACAGTGGGGGGCTTAGAAGAAGGTAAAGATGAGCTTAGTGGAAGCGGGGGTGGGGGGTGTGTGAAGGGGCCCACGAAACATAGTGGTGAAAAATTTGGCAACACAGCACCTGCCGAGTTTCCAACAGAAAGTACACAATGGTCTACCTAAGATTCTGGCCTCTTCTCAAGGCCTATTATAACACGAAAGAGGAGTGTTTAGAAGTAAAGAGGACAGCGGGGTTCAAAAATATATCGCGGGCACACACACACACAACACCAATGTTCTCTTCTCAACCTATGTTCTGAAAACCCTGGATTCATGTTGATGTATCCAATTGCGATCCAATTCGAGTTCATTCCCATTTTCTCTGTGCATGTGACACCCTTTTCCACGGCAGTGGGAAACCAGGCTTCCCCTCTCCTTTCTATGCTTACTTATTTGATGGTTCCCCTGTATGGAAAAATCGTCCCTTCTCCGAGGGGGTGTGGGTGGCGCTCCCAGTTTACCACCTGCTGTCATGTTAGTCTTCCAAGGAACTTAGACAAAGCGTTAATCTGCCTGTTTTCAACACCTGCACCCCGGGGAGGATACCTGCCGCTCCTTGGCCCAGCTCTGACCTTGCACTCCAGGCGGCCCCCTGCACAGTCGTCCCTCACTCCAGCCCCCCTGGGAGACCACCCCTCCCTGCACACACCCTCCTCACACCTTTTGCAAGCTCTTGACCTCCCGCCGCCTCTCACAGGGCTGCCCTCTTGCTCACTTTGACCCCTACAGCCCTGATTCTTAACTTCAGCATGCATGCTCATTTCCTGGGACATGCTTTTAAAATTTCGAGTGAGTCTTCTCTCCTGAGAATCTGATTCAATAAGCAGGCCGGGGCGGGAGGGCGGGGGCAGAAAGCCCGTGGCTGCCAGCATCCTCAGCGGGTCAGATGTAGGCAGCAGAGGACCACCCTAGGCAAGGCGCTTTTTCACTTCTGCACTGTGCTTTGCTTAGAGTGGACGTTTGAAAATGTTTGTTGTGCTGCCTTCTCTGCAAAGTCCAGTTATTTCCATTTCAAGGCAGGCTGTTGTGGAAGGTGGCAAGTGCGCAGGGAAGAGTGCCTGAGATCCCTCAATGCAGGATGCTCTCCAAAGGCGGGGGGGGGGTGGTTGGGGGGGACACCACAAGACCACCGGCAAGGCCTCTGCTGCCCCCCCCCCCCCGGGGCCCCCCCCACAGCCCGCGTGGGGTTTGCAGCCCCGCCCCCCCCCCCCCCCCCCCCCCCCAGGGCAGCTCAGACCATTACTATCATTGCTTCAGGGGCATCAAAAGGCACAGTCCTCACCTCTGCTTTTTTTTTTTTTTACGGTGTATTTCTGGGCAAACCGACTTTAAAGCATATACAAACCTTGAAAACATGGCTTGCTTGGCAAATTCTACTTCTTCTGGAGACACCGCGATCATCTGGCCGGTGAGCGTCAGGCGGGCGCATCGGGGGTCTTCTGGGTCCACAATATTTTTTCTGCATACAAAGAACATTTTTCACATGTTAAAAAGATGATAGAACGTCGGTCTGGAATACCAAGGATTTTATTAAAAATGAAAAATAGGCACGTGGCTGGTTATATCATTCAGGTTTTTACATTGTGTGTAATTCCTTTAATACACTTTGGCGTGGGCCGGGTGGGAAGTGTGCTTGGGGGAGTTACACACCGATCTGCACCCTCGGGGCAGCAAACACCCGGAGTTCCCTTGTCAACGGGGCCTGTGCTAGCCTGGCCTCTGCAAGACGGCGGCCGGGAGCCACTGTCCAGAATCATGTTGCTGCTCTGCACAACTCTAGGGAGCGCCAGTCGCTTAAAGACAATATGAGCGGTGCTCCTGAGGTCATGCGGTGCATCTGCCTGGATCCAGCGGTGACCAAGGTGAAGGTTTTCAGACACCACTATCAGAAGGTGGAGGCTCCTCGCTCAACATAAGGGACGTTGGAAATAATGAGAACGTTAGTGTGACTACATGTGTGACTGCTTGCTGGAAGTGTTCCCGTGGTGACAGAATGCTTCTAAGACTTGCTTTCATTGAAAGAGTCACCTGGCAGTGAGGGTGTATTTTGTATTCTGGATATCACTCTTTCTCTGGATAAATAGAATTCCATTTTTTTTTGGCTGGGTACAGTATACTTTATTGATGGTACATGACAAGGTAGGGCTCCTCTGGATAAAAAGAATTCTAATAGAATATATGATGATGTGATATGACATGATCTAATATAATTCTCAATTAAAAATTCTCATTAGGGTTGCCAGATAAAATATTGCATGACACATAGTTCTGTGGGAAAAATATTTGTTGTTTATCTGAAATTTAATTTTTTACAGCTTTACTGATATCTACTTATATATATATTTACTGTAATATATATATATTCACATAAACTTCACCCTTTTAAAGTGCACCATTGAAGGTTGTTAGGATATTCAGAGTTGTGCGACCATCACCATAATCGAATTTTAGAACATTTTCATCACCCCCAAAAAACCCCAGTGCCCATTAGCAGTTATTCTTCATTCCTGACCCCGCACCCCATCCCGAGCAACCTCTGGTCTTCTGCCGCCTCTACAGCTGTGCCCGTTTTGCCGAGACAGATGGAATTGTGCCATATGTGGTCTCCTGTGATTTATCCTCTCTCACTTAGCATGGTGACTTCGAGGTTCATCCATGCTGGAGCCTGAATTAGTATTCATTTTTTCATGGCTGAATATTATTGCATTGTATGGGTAGACCACGTTGTTTACCCATTCATCAATTGATGGACATCTGGGTTGTTCCCGCTTTGGGGCCATTACCAATAATGCTGCCACACACGTGTGCACGTGTTTTTGTGTGGGCATGTTGTTCAGTGGGGGAACAGTGAGAAAGGGAATCCCCAGCTCCCCTGGCAATGCGACGTATAACTTTGTGAGGAACAGCCGAACTGTCTTCCAAAGCAGCCGCACTGTTTTACCTTTCCACCAGCAGTGTGGGAGGCCGGTTCCTCCGCATCACCACAAACACTCAAAGTCTGTCCTTTTCATGCTAGCCAGCTGAGTGAATATGAAGTGGTATCTTGCTGTGGTTTTTATTTGCATTTCCCTGATGGCTAATGATATTGGCCATCTTTTCATATGCTTGTTGGCCAGGTGTATGTCTTTGGAGAAATGTCTGTTCAAATCCTATGCCTGTTTTAATTCAGACTTGATGCAAAATTTTTTTTAAAATTTTCATCAAGTCTGAATTACCTATTTTGCTTTTGTTTCCATTTGTGATTTTTTTTTTAAAGCTCCCAGCAACCTAGGGCAAAGGATATTTATCAAAATCCTATACCTATATTATATCTCATGGAACAAGATGAGCATGTCCATATTACTGGATATTGTGGTTTTTGTGCTAAGACAAGAAATAGAAATATGTATAAAGACTGAGAAATAATAAACGAAGTTATAGTTATTTGCAAATGATATGACTGTATACAAAGGAAAATGCAAGAGAATCCACACTTGGAACATTAATATTGTGGAGAAAGCTCAGCAAGATTGTTGAATTCAAGAACAATGATTATAAAATAATTGCATTGCTACTTATAAGCAAAAAACTATTTTTAAATATTAGAAAGTATGGAAGAAAGGGACACCTGGGTGGCTCAGTCGGTTAAGCATCTGCCCTTGGCTCAGGTCATGATCCCAGGGCCCTGGGATAGAATCTGAGTCGGGCTCCTTGCTCAGCAGGGAGCTGCTTCTCCCTCTGCCCCTCCCCCTGCTTGTGCTCTCTTTCTCTCTCTGACAAATAAATAAAATCTTTAAAAAAAGTATATAAGATGGTAACAAAACCTATAAAATACCCAGAGATGAATTCAACAAAAATTGTGTAATATCTTGGTGGAAAAAATTACAGCTTTATTGAAATACATAAATGGCCTAAAGAGAGAGTTATCCCATATACATGAATGTGAAAACCCAATTTAATGGAGATGTCAATTCTCCCAGAATTAATCTTTATAGATGATGTAATTTCCATTCAAATTCTTTTTTTTTTAAAGATTTTATTTATTTGTCAGAGAGAGAGAGAGCGGCAGGCAGAGGGAGAAGCAGGCTCCCCAATGAGCAGGGAGCCTGACGTGGGGCGCGATCCCAGGACCCTGGGATCATGACCTGAGCCGAAGGCAGCCACTTTAATGACTGAGCCACCCAGGTGTCCCTACTCATTCTTTTTTTTTTCTTTAAGATTTTATTTATATATTTCAGACAGAGAGATAAAGAAGTGGGGGTGGGGAGGGGCAGAGAGAGAAGCAGGCTCCTGGCTGAGCAGGGAGCCTGATGCAGGGCCCGATCCCAGGACCCTGGGGTCACAATCTGAGCCGAAGGCAGTCGCTCAACCGAATGAGCCACCAGGCGCCCCCTACTCTCATTCTTGATTGATAGTTTGGCTGGGTAGTAAATGCTATGTTTGCAATAATTTCCGCCAAAAAATGTTGAAGGCATTGCTCCATTCCAGTGTTGCTATTAAACAGCCCAATGCGATCCCCTTTCTTGCTCTTTTGTATGTGATCTTCCCCTTGCTCTTTTGAAAACTTTCATAAACTAACCTTTACCCATGAGTTCCTGAAATATCATGATGATGTACCTCGATACAGGCTTTAAAAAAAAAAAATCCACCGTTCTGGGTACTTGGTGGATAGTTTTAAATCTGGAGACGTAGGTCTTTTAGTTCTGTGGAATTTTTCTCCAATTATATCTGATAACTTTTTTCTTTTATTTTCTCAATTCACCTTTTCTGGAATTCTTTTATTTTGACTGGTGGACCTTTAGGATTAGTCCTTTAATTTTCTTATTGTTCAGCTCATACGTTTCATCTATTTCTTTTTATTCTACTTTTTGGGAGATTACCTCAAATCTACCTTCTAATGCTTCAGTTGAGTTTTTTATTTCTGCTATCATAGTTCATCTTTAAGAATTCTTTTTGTCGACATCCTGGGGTCATGATGGGCAGTAAGATGGCGTCTGCCAGCAGGGTCGTTCAGGTAGTCAAGCCACATACTCCATTAATAAGGTTCCCTGACAGAAGAGACAATCCTAAACCTAACGTATCAGAAGTTTTGAGATCAGCAGGACTACCGTCTCACTCTTCTTCAATTTCACAGCATTCTAAGGGAAGTAAATCCCCAGATTTGCTGGTGCATCAGGGTCCACCAGACACTGCAGAAATAATAAAAACATTACCTCAGAAATACAGAAGGAAACTTGTATCTCAAGAAGAAATTGAATTTATCCAACGGGGAGGTCCAGAATAATCACTGACAGTGTGGCTGCTGTTTGTCATCAGACAGAAGACTAGTCTTTACAATAAAGGACTTCCAAAATGGCACATGAGAAATTATACAGTAAATAACTTGAGTAAATACTCTGCAAAAAAAAAAAAAAGAAATCTAGAAAATTTAGATGGACAATTGTATCTCCTAATATATGTATCTTGGTCAGCTTCTCCACAAGCTTACCTAATTGTTTATATGCTTATTAAAGTATACATTTTTAAATGTTAGCCTATTAATTTACTCTTGATTATCAAGTATTACCAGTGTTGAGCTACTAAAAGCACACAATATCTAGTAAACTATCACAGGTTTCCCATGGTTTCCCTTTTGTTTCAGTTTCTTTTTAGACATGGAAAGATTTATTAGAATTACTGCTTTTGGGAAGTGATTTTCCTGAAATTGGATGAGGGTCAGTGAAAGAATGACTCCATTATTTGTTCTTAATTTTCTTCCCCTTTTTTTCATTCACAAAGTTACTGGAGTATAACTAGTTTAAAAAGTGTATCCTACACTAAATGATAAAAATATAGTCAAGGTAAAACAGGTGACTTTGTGGTATTAAAACTGGGAGTTAATACAAAAGATTATTTGTAACCTGTATTCAGAAGAAAATACCAGAATTTAAAATGGAAAATAAGAGATCAAAATGAATATAACCTAGAAATAGGTGTTTGATTAGAAATTGCAACTTAATATGTTATTAGGGGTGTTGAGAAAGTCTTATTCTTTATTTTACTGTTTTAATTGTCATCATCTGTGCAAATTCTGGAAACCACTAACTTTCTCACACTTAATGTCTGAAAGTGTCATAAAATCAACCTAAATATTTACCTTACTAAGGCAATTTATGAAACTTTAATAGGGTCTTACAGTGCCAAGGGTATGTATTATTGTGAAAGTAAAGCCTCACAAAGCTAAATAAATTTTCTTCCATACCTTGAATGATTTCTAGAATATACTTCAAAGAAGTCATCCCTAATAGTAAGGGTAGCTTATGGGCATTAGAGTCGAGGGGCGCCTGGGTGGCTCAGTCAGTCGAGCGTCTGCCTTTGGTTTGGGTCGTGATCCCAGGGTCCTGGGATCGAGCCCCGTGTTGGGCTCCCTGCTCAGTGGGGAGCCTGCTTCTCCCTCTCCTCCCCGCTCACTCTTGATCTCTTACTATCTCTCTCTGAAATAAATAAATTTAAAATCTTTAAAAAAAAAAAAAAGAATTCTTTTTGTCCTCATTGAGTGTTTTTATTTTAAAGCCCATTCTTCTGCAATATATTGTCTTCCCTCCTGAAAAACTGCTTCCTTCTCTTTGTATTAATTTTCCTTAGTTCTTTTTATCTGTTCATTTTGCATGGTAGAGATTTTCCTCAAATGCTTTCCTTGGCTGTTTATCCATATTTAAAATGTGGCATCCCAGAGCCACTTAGAAATTCTGACTGCATAGGTATGGCTTTCCGACTAGTGGACTTTACTCTAAGGTGATCAGCTTTGATGGTTTTGTTGAGGGACCCTTAACTATTCAGTATCTGTGTTTTGTTTTCTCTTGGACTGTTCAGTAACGCTGGGGAAATCCTGAAAGGATTCTTAGACAAAGCCTTGTTAAAGATGAGCTCAGTCCATAATTCACAGGAAGAAGCAAGAGCCAATAGAAACAGAAATATTAGAAATAGATACCCAAGATATACTTCATTGATTATAAGATAAGGATATCTAAAATGAATAAGATCTCCCAATCTTTAAGTGAAAGATTAAAGTGTAGCTCTTTGGAGGTCTGATTTTATACAGGGACTTTATTTCTAACTCTCCATCTGACCTAGCCCAAGCTATTGTTTCTTCTTTCTAGTTGTATTAAAACCTAAGCCTCTGGGCGCCTGGGTGGCTCAGGCCGTTAAGTGTCTGCCTTTGGCTCAGGTCCTGCTCCCAGGGCCTAGGATCGAGTCCTGCATCGGGCTTCCTCTCAGTGGGGAGTCTGCTTCTCCCTCTCTCCCTGCTCTCTCTCTAATAAATTAAAAAAAAAAAATCTTTAAAAAAACCCTAAGCCTCTATTTTTCTCAGACTGGTAAACCCCACTAGAGAAGTGCTGGTTCTGGTTTTTTTGTTCCATCTTAATTTTTGACCTCTGGGGATTTCTTTTTGTTTCTTATGAGTGTGCATTTAAAAGAAGGTTTTTCTTCCTACTATTTTTTTTAGATTGATGAAGTCTGTAGTTGTAGTGTATCTCTCTCTCTTTTTTTTTAAGATTTTATTTATTTATTCATGAGAGAGAGAGACAGAGGGAGAAGCAGGCTCCCAAGGAGCAGGGAGCCCGATGTGGGATTCGATCCCAGGACCCAGGGACCATGACCTGAGCCGAAGGCAGACGCTTAACCGTCTGAGCCACCCAGGCGCCCCTGTATTTCTTTTTTTTAAGATAAAAACACAATCAGTTTCCATATAGAAGATTTGGAGACTATAAAAATATATGTTAGAAAATAAAAATAAGTGTGTTTTAAAATAAACTTGGGATTATATCATACATAGAGCTTTTATCTTATTTTTTCCACCTAAAAATTAAATTGTGAACATTTTATTTGGAGAAGTACATGCTGTGAGGTCTATATACTCACAGAATTCTCAAACATTTTCCTACCATTTCTGTCCACTGAGCATCGAGAAGGGGCTGGAAAACTGCAGCTCTGATGCTGAGTGATGTCCCGCTGTATTGTGGGGCCATGCGGAGTAGCTAAATCACAGGAAGTGCACGGTGTCTGCTCTCAGTGCTGCCACTGACCTTGTGAGCTGAAGCCCCATGGACGGAGCCTCAGTTTCCTCTTCTGTAAAGTGAGGACATTAATTTCTTGCCCACCTTCTTCACAGAGCTCAAAGGTGTGTAAAAGCACGAGGAGCATCATAAGGAAGTAATGAACGGTGTTCTCATATAAACGTTAATGCGCGCAGGTTCAAGATAGAGCTCTTCGAGGCAGACTGAATCATTTCCCTTCCCCATCAGTCTATAGCCTCGAAAGATTTTCTGGCACCACATTTCATTATCGAAGGCTAAATGAGAAAATGGACTGTTCTCCACCACATCAAGGGAGAGAAGGAAGCGGGAGACAGCTTGCATTTCCCTTTTGCTTAAGGCCAGGTACATTCAGAAAAAAGAGAGATAAAGTACTCTTTCCCTGTCTGTCTTGTACAGTCTGCAGGGCTGAGCATTCTGATATACGGTAAATGCAGGAGGACGTGAAAGACATATAGTGAGGTGGTTAAGAGCATGGGCTCCTGGGGCACCTGGCTGGCTCAGTTGGTGGAGCGTGTGACTCTTGATCTCAGGGTTGTGGGTTCGAGCCCCAGGTGGGGGATAGAGATTACTTTAAGATCTTTAAAAAACAAAAAAGCGTGGGCTCCTAATCAGTCTCCTAGACTTGAATCCTGTCTGTGACTCAACCTCTTTATGCCTCAGTTTCCTCACACATAGGAAACAGACATGAAGAGTCCCTGCCTCATAGTGGTGTTGTGAGGTGTCGGTGTGGGGAGACCGGGAGATTTCTTGGTCCTGTGATGAGGGGGGTTCCCCAGGATAACACTCTTGACTCTCTCCACTACTCAGACTTCAATTAATTGGTGAATCTGAAAGAAGATACTGGACATCACCCTACAGGAAGTAACCATTCTATTCTACTCATCTCTGCCCTAAACTGGAAAGACCAGCCGCAGCTCAGGGAGGTCTAGGGTGAAGCGCGGCAGACTTTGTAAATCTGTCAGTTTGGAAGTTTCCTTGCCCACATTCTCCACGTTGGCTTGATCGATGTTAAAGGTGAGACTTTGCTTTACTCTTTTATTTCTCATTTGGTTTAGACCAGGCAAATGATTGCCTGTCACCTCTTTCTTTTTTTTTTTTAACACTTTTTTCCCCCCAAAGATTTTATTTATTTATTTGACAGAGAGAGACACAGCGAGACAGGGAACACAAGCAGGGGGAGTGAGAGAGGGAGAAGCAGGCCTCCCGCGGAGCAGGGAGCTCGTCGATGTGGGGCTCGATCCCAGGACCCCTGGACCATGACCCGAGCCGAAGGCAGAGGCTTAACGACTGAGCTACCCAGGTGCCCCCTGTCACCTATTTCTGTTTGGCGTTGACAGAGAATGGATTTTACATTGTTAGAGGAATGAGAAAAATCAAAAGAAGAGCACTATTTTAGGACATGTGAAATCTATATGAAATTTGGATTTCAGTCTACTTGAAAAAAGTTGTATTGGAGGACAGTCACATTCATTTGCCCGTGGCTGTTTTCACACCCCAACGGCAGAGTTCAGGAGTCGTGACAGAAACTGTACGGCCTACCACACCTACAAAATTTGCCATCCTCCCCCTCCAGAAAACATTTTCCGACCCCTGGTTTAGACTGTGAGGCTGTTCATCGCGTCCCCTGGAACCCCTCCATGAGGATTAAATGCATGAATTCACATAACGTAATGAGAACAGTGCCTGGCGTGTAGTAAGCCCTCAGAGAGTGTTGCTGTTGCTTCTCAACTGTCTTGGGGACTGAAAGGATGGAGTGGCTGGAAAGTCCTGGAATTGTACAGCCTCGATTGGTAGTGGTATTGATCATGAAATATCAAGAAGATTGCTATGGACTGAACTGTGTGCCCTTCAAATTCCAATGGTGAAGCACAAACTCCCAGTGGGACTGTATTTGAAAACAGGGTCTTAAGAGAAGTAATTAAGGTTCATTAATTACTTAAGGTTAATGAGGTCATAAGGGTTGTGTCCTCATCCGATGGGACTGCTGATCTTATAAGAAGAGAGCAGGGAGGGGCATGCAGAGGGAAGCCCACGTGAGGACCAAGCAAGAAGGAGGCCATCTTCAAACCCAGGAGAGAGGCCTCAAGAGAAACCAACCCTGCTGACACTTTAGTCTTGGACTTCTAGCCTCCTGACCTGTGAAAAAATAAATTTCTGTTGTTTCGGCCTCCCAGTCCCCCAGTTTGTGATGATAGCCTGGGCTAATACAAAGATGGTAGGGACTGAACGGTGACTCTGAAATGGTGAGGGCACCAAAAGCCTCCTCCTCTGCCTCTCGGGCCACATTTGTTGCAGAGGGAGGATGTTATGGGATGGAAGGGATTAAATTAGGGCTGTAGTAGATAATATATAATGTAGGTGGGAGTTAACTTATAAAATCTTAGAAGTATTTTCTTTTTTAAGCTTAAAATGGAGACCAGTTATGTGTGTGGCAGATCCTCTCCCTCCGTTGGGAGCCTCGGTGTCTAAGGAGCCCAAGGAGATGTGGGAAAGACACTCTAGCTGGCGCCTAGAAGTGTGCGTATTTTTTTTTTAAGATTTTATTTATTTATTTCAGAGGGGGAGAGAGAGAGAGAGAGAGAGCAAGCATGAGTGGGGGCAGAGGGAGAAGCAGACTCCCCACTGAACAGGGAGCCAGATGTGGGGCTTGATCCCAGGACCCCGGGTTCATGACCCAAGCTGAAGGCAGATGCTTAGCTGACTGAGCCACCCAGGCACCCCTGTTTGTGTATTTTTACCATCCTAATACTATGATGTCCCCTGGCATCATGGTAAAAGCTGTCCCCACTAGAAGAACCTTGACAGTTTCTAGCCGGGCTGTGCATTTCATTTCAAATCTACCTACCTAGTTACCAATCCATTTGTTTTGTTTTATAATTGATTACTGCTTGAGAAAATGCTATCATTTCTATTTTCCTCTTTGAAATCAGGTATCGTTATTTGACATTTACATATCTTCTTTACATAACATGACCTATCTTTTAAGGCATCTGACTTGCTTAATCCCCACGATATTCACGTGATGTAGGTCCCCTCTCATGATGGCCTGGTACATGCTAAAGAGCTAACTCAGCGGGCCACAGCTGCTCAAACCCTGCGCATTCCACAGAGAGGCCTGTTTCAGGAGGACTAGCCCTTGACTGGCTCCTGGAAGATCACTTCTGGTGCCCTGATATATCCTCCTCTGTGAGAGTGTTTTTGTATGTCCGAGGCCCTGGGCCGCACAGGGCCAATTTGACCTCCTGGGGCCCAGAGACTGAGTAGCTAAAATCAGTCCTGTGGACAACTGTAGCACCCACGTGACTGAATTACAGGAAAAACCTGGGTCTCAAGGCTCAGGTGAGCTTCTCTGGTGTGTTGTTATGCCCCGTTGCTGGGAGAATTAAGTGCATCTCCAAGTAATTCCACGGGGAGGGACTCCTGGAAGCTTGGGTCTGCTTTCTCTTGGACTCTGCCTTTGATGACCTTGATCTGTATCCTTTCACTGCCGTAAAGCAAGAGCTCCTGAGTCCTGTGAGTCGTCTTAGCGAATCCTCGTGCCCCAGGGAGGTTTGAGGGCTCCCAACACAGCTGGCCAGGCAGACTCCTAGATCCTCTTCTCCCAGATGGCTTGTATCATAAAATGGAAGCCTTGAGGCATGATTCATTAAAACTCATTCTCACCCGTTAAACTGCATTGAAATCTCGAGAAAGGTACATTTGTTGAGAAAAGCATATGTTTTGCTTATATTTAAGGAACTTGTTTTCACCTGTCTGGAAGCTTTTCTGTATTACACAGTCTGTTGAGTTTTAACAAGAGAAAGAGTGGACATGCCCACATTTTCAGGTCAGTTGCTTCATGTGGGAACACTGTACCATTTGAAAGTGTTATAGTCTGCTGTGTTTAGGACACTGCAAAAATGTAGCTGCTGAATTGTGAATTTCTCTTGTGGGTTAAGATGAAAGAATTTTGGGAAGCAATCCACATAATAACTACAAAAACCGAATCTACATTGAACTTTGTAAAAATACCTGAGACAGGAGAAAATAAGCAAGAACAGTAAATAGGAACTAAATTTGCATCTACTGGACAAGACTGTCATCAGGTGTACCTAATGCTTTGTTCACTATTAAAGCTAATTTCTTCAGAAATTGCTCTTTGATGAAAGCAACGAATTAGTATTCATAAGTAAGTCATTACTGAATTTAAATAGGGGCCATCATATTTAAATAGGGAGCATTTTACTTCTCCACTGGTGGTGATTACACAGAATAGAAAGGAGATTATGTAATGATGTACTATATGTTCGTTAACTGAACAAAATAAAAAAAAAAAAGGAGATTCTGTATTTAAATGGGTAAACAGAAAACTTTCCCTTTTCGCAGTGGGCAACCCAGGCTAGCCTCACTATAATTTCCTTTCCACCTGTGGTAGGGAGGATAATGCCCCCCCCAAGATGTTTGCATCCTAACATGTGACTGTGTCACCTTATATGGCAAAGGGAAATTAAGGCGGCTAATCAGCTGGTATTAGATAGAGAGATTATCCTGGATTATCTGGCTGGGCCCAATGCAGTCACAGGGGTCCTTAAAGGTCATAGGGAGAGACAAAACAGAGTGTCAGAGAGAAAGACCACTGGCCATTGCTGGTTTTGAGGGTGGAAAGGGCCACAAGCCAAGGAATGCAGGCAGTTTCCAGAAGCTCAAAAAGGCAAGAAAATGGGTTATAGAGTAAAATAATGAAAAAGACCTTGCTGGTGTGAAATCTGGAATCCACTGGTGGTCTTGTTCTTTCTGGATTAGTCAGGGCCCTGCTGGTCCATCCCCAGACGGGGGATGTGTGCAGCACGGGCAGGAAAGGAACTGCCTCTCCTACTGTACCTCCCCCACCCACGTCTGTCCATTTACTTCTTGCTCCTGGTTATCATTTTGCACAGCAGCCCCTTCTGATACCCCATCTGCTATTACCTGACCTCTGACTCCAGCTTAATGGCATTCCTTGGCTCCTAATGGAGCAAGAAAATAAAATCACTCCTAAAAAGAAACAATAGCTGACTGCAGCTAGCCAGGAATTGCTGCGTCTCTGTGTGACTGGGGGAGAGGACCCGGTTGGTGGGGGAGGGGTGGAGGGTAGCCAGCACAGCTCAGGAAGGGCTGCTCTTCTGTTTAGGAAAGCACATGAATGAGTCTTGATGATCAGGACAAGGCAAGGCCCCCTCCCTGGTGCACCCAGGCTGGCGTGCAGGAGGGACGAGAAGTAAGTGGGTACAATCCTGTAAATGGCAGCCTCCTTGATGTTGTTTTTTGTTGCATGTTGATGATGTTGCATTTTGGATCCTGGTACTGGCAGAAGACACGGAAGAGTTTGGTTTTGTTTGTGGAGGTTGCTGAGACTCAGGGAAGAAAAGAAAGGCATAGGCAGGAGACACGGAGCTTGGAAGGGATGCCCAGCAGTGTGGTGGGAGGCGGGAGGTAAGGAGCAGCGGTGTTCTCCATGCCTGCAATGGGAGGCAGCCAGTGACTGGAGCGGGGATGCCATGTGATCTTCTGAGATGGGGGCTGGGGGACCCTGGCAGCTCCTCACCTGCAGGGCTAGCCTCTGACTGGATGCTGCCCTGAGACCACTTCCAAGATTCCACCCAAGCCCCCTCTGCCATTCTGCCCGCACCGCCGGAAGCCCGTCCTGGGCTCGCGGGGCTGGTTGCTCAGCTCAGGCAACCTGTGCTTCTTAGATCCACCACGGCTCCTGCCTCAGAAAGAGCACAGCAACTCCCTGCAGAGGCTCCACAGACCACAGGAGCCCTCAGAGTGTGTTTTGCTTTGGCCCTTGGTGTTACAATGACCTAGTCGTTGGGGCTCTAGCCTCAGAGGTCACATCCAAGCTCTCTGATGACACTGTCCGGCATTGCACGTTCACTTGTCCTTCCCCAAGCCCTACTGTCCATCTTGCCCAGAGATGTGCAGTGAACAATGAATTAAGCAAGAGAAGCTGCCTGGCGCTCCGACACTTCACTCACTTGAACGGAGAGAAGCAAAGAAGGCAGCTCGAGAGGAGCCGGAACCGGAGGTTGTGTGCGCTCAGTGGGGAGTAGAGCTGTCTGTCTGCACAGACCATGCATGGGCGGGGCGGGGGGGAGGCGGCGGGGATGACCAAACCCTGCACCCTCCACGTCTGCCCTCCAGCTCTCAGCAGCTCCTAACCTGCAGGATGGAAGGCGGCAGCCTCGGCCCAGGCCCTCACAGGCTGTAAGTACTGCTAAACAGTCTGGAGCCCTGTCCCCTCTTACAGGGAAAGCTTTGCCTCTTCGAGAATCACATGTGCCTGCAGCCCAGTCAACCTCAGCACTTCCTGCTCTGCAGACACCTCAAGGGGAACAGGGCAGAACGGCAGTGGAGAGCGAACTAGGATCAGCAAGTGGGGAACGTGCAAACACCCTGCTGTCCTGGCAGACCTGGGTGCAGGGGAGTTGGCTTCCCAGAGCAGGGGGTCCTGGGCCTGGGCAGTCCTCGGGGGCTGGGACCTGGGGCTCTCCTCAAGAGGCAGGCAGAAATGAAGTGCACCCTGGGGAATGAACTAACTGGTAAGTACTGGGACTAGAAAATGTGAACACAGCTTTAACATGGGAAGGAAGAGGCAAAGAAAGAAACGACTTTCAAGAGGTTGGCGTCTTCCTTGTTTTTGTTTTTTATGTTTATTTATTTACTCTAGAGAAAGAGAGGGAGAGACAGCGTGCAAACGGGGGAGGGGCAGAGGGAGAGGGAGAATCTCAGGCAGACTCCGCCCCGAGGGCAAAGCCCAACCTGGGGCTCCATCTCAGGACCCTGAGACCATGACCTGAGCAGAAATCAAGAGTCCGATGCTTAATGGACTGAGCCACCCAGGTTCCTCAGTGTCTTAATTTTGAAGGACAGGTCAGGTTGGCTTGGATGAGATGGAAATGGTGGACAGATGTGAAGTGGAGATGCTAAGCTGGTGGAAACCACAGCTACCGTGTGGATTTCTATTCATCTCCCCTACTGTGGAGAGGGTGCCTTTAACAGTTAGGGGCCCTTTACGCACATGGCCACTGCCTGGCACACAGGCAGTGCTCGGTAAATGTCGTTTGAAAGAAAAACTTCCTAGTTTCATCACAATATTTAGGATGTTCCTTTGTACCCAGTATGCCTAATTCAGTTAATGTTTAATTGAACTTACTGTTATCTCCCCACCGCATCGCTACATTATTAGAATAACAGCTTTCCCTCCCAAATTCCTTTGTTATCCAAATAATTAAAATCTTTTTTCTTAGACATTTCTTACCATTCTACATTAGATAATTTAGGTACATTTCTGTATTATCTCAGGCAAGTTATCTCAATTATGTCCTTTTCTGATGGGGGAGACCCAGCTTATAGAAGGAAAAGGACACTATACAGAACTTATTTATTTATTTATTTAAGATCTTATTTATTTTTAAAAAGATTTTATTTATTTATTTGACACACACAGAGAGAGAGAGATAGTGAGAGAAAGAGGGAACACAAGCAGGGGGAGTGGCAGAGGGAGAAGCAGGCCTCCCGCAGAGCAGGGAGCCCGATGTGGGGCTCGATCCCAGGACCCTGGGATCATGACCTGAGCCGAAGGCAGAAAGCCACCCAGGTGCCCTAGAATTTAAATGTCAATATTGAATCCTGAGTTTTTCTATTTCTTCCAATGACAAAAAGAAGAGAAAATTAGACAAAAATTATTTAGGAAAATATCTGCAAATTATACATCTGATGAGGATCATATCCAGAATATAGAAAGAACTCTGGCAACTGAATAATAGAAAGAGAAATGGCCCAATAAAAAGCGGGTAAAGGCATTAAATAGTTCTCCAAAAAAGATATACAGATAGCTAATAAGAACATGAGAAGATGCTTAACATTAGTAGTCATTAGGGAAACACATATCAAAACCACAATGAGATACCACTTCATAGCCACTAGGATGGCCATCATAAACAAGGCAGACAATAACAAGTGTTGGTGAGGATGTGGAGAAACTGGACACCTCATACGTTGCTGATGGGAAGATACAATGGCACAACTGGTGAAAAAAACATTCAGTCCCTCAAAAAGTTAAACATACAGTTACCATATGACACAGCAGTTCAGTTCCACTCTTAGGTGGATACCAAAGAGAATTGAAAAAAAAAAAGTCCATACAAAAACTTACAAATATTCATAGTAGCATAATTCATAATAGCCAAACCATGGAAGCAAATGTCCATCAACTGATGAATAGATCAATAAAAATAGGTAAATAGAATGTGGTATATTCATACAATAAAATGGGATTTGGCCATAAAAAGGAATGAAGTATTGATACATGCTAAAACATAATGAACCCTGAAAGCTGATGAGAGAAAAACTCTCTAAAGATCCACAAGGGAAACCATTCTAGATTTCTTTCTATGTCAGCATGACTGTACATAAACTTTGTTCAACCTAGAAGCCTGATTTATGGCCCACCGTGCATGCACTATGCATCTGCTTTGTGAAGGAGTAGTCTAAAGGAAAACCTTCTTGTCCTTGAGCTATTGATCAATGTTCCTGTTCCCTGAATTCCTTGATGACAAAACTCTTGATTCCTGCCTATATGCTAATCCATAATCTTTTGAGCTTCTACGGGATGTAAGAAGTATATAACCTGGTAAAAACAATTCATTCTCTAGAGTACTTTCTTCCCTATGAAGAGCATATTTCCCAGGCAGCTATCCTAACTTGGGCTCAAATAAAATGCTCTTTCTTCCTGTTGGAGATTCTAAAAGATCTGCTCATTTTGCATCGACAAAGCATCAAGCTAAGTGAAAGAAATCAGTCATAAAAAGCATGTATTATATAATTCCACTTATAGGAAATGTCCAGAATAGGCACATTGAATAGATACACAAAATAGATTAGCAATTTCCAGAGGCTAAGGGCCTTGTAATAAAACTCTTACCTCTATCTTAACAACTCTAAAAGCTTTCTGGAAGGTGTATGTTTAGGGGAGTTACATCCTTATCATGAATTCATATCATTTCGGCTCAAGGTGGAATCACCTCTAACAGGTGACTGATGGGGAGAGGTAGTCAGAGATGTGGGAAAGAGGTAGTATAAAGGTAGAGGAACCAGAATCATCAGTGGACCTATGAATTGAGTGCCCTGGGAACCATGGGGACAGACCTTCATGGAGCTGAAATGAAATTTCGGGCAAAGAGGTGGCTGCAGGTGCCTGGGAGCGCTGACCATGGAAATGAGTGGAAGACAGGAGAGAGTACCCAAACACCTGCTCAGGAAGCCTTCTCTCCACACAGCTCCCTTCACTCCCAGACAGCTCTTTTAAAAGCAACTCAGGTTAATGTTAGCTTCAGGGTTTTAGGGATGTGCAGGCAAGGGAGAAAAGGCAACATGAATCTGGACAGAGAGCCGTCTATTTAGAAGATTTGTATGTTGCCTTCAAAGGGAATGAACAAAATTCAGTGAAGAGAAATTGAATTCAGCTTCTTTATCTGATGAGGGCTGGGCCCTGCGCTTTGAAATGCATGTCATGTCTCAGGTAGACAGAGGGCAGACGGAGATACATCTTGGCCGTTAGCAGGCAAGCTGTTGCAAGCACATGCTCACTCTGTGTGTTCACTTGACTGAACTCTTCTACAGAATGACAGAAAAGAGTGCCTTCCACACACAGCTCTAGGGGCACAAATCCCAGAGCCTGCATTTGGAATTGGGCTGGGCTGAGGTTTTTAGCTACCGCTCAACGTTATCTTTTCTTCCTACAAGAACAGTTAAAAAGATGCAGGCTAAGAGACATTCATATTTCTTGATATTTTCTGCAAAGAAGGAACGATTAAACTCAGTACACTATTTTAATTGCGTGTGCCCGCCAAGCATTTATCCTGCGCTCGTGGCATAAAGGCAGATCATAACCTGGGATCATAACCTGAGCCGAAAGCAGATGCTTAACCAACTGAGCCACCCAGGCGCCCCTCAGATCCTCCTTTCTTGATAATTGAGTAGAAACCTAGCCTGTGTCTCAACTATCAATCAAATTTTTTTTCATTGCCAGGAAAAGCATCTGATAAGCCCCTTTTGGTTCTATTTATTTCCAGATTCTTCAAAATGAAAATTCCTCTAATGCCAATGAGCTTAATGTCACTCCAAAGAAGAGCCCCCCCCTGGCCCGGAGGGCTTCCCTCGCCTTGGCTCTCTGAGAAGATGCAAAACCTAAACCCCACAGTGTTCAAGCCTGCACTCTGTAAAGAAAGATGTTGCAGCAGAAATATGTCCAGTGGGCTTTCCTTGTCAATCATTATTTGCTGGATGTTCATACAACTGGGCCTCTGGTCTGAGTATAAATTCACGTAGGCATAAGAGCATCTCTACAGGTTTGAGGGGAGAGGAAAATGAGAGAGCAGGGGGTTGCTCATCGCTGCTGAATCTTGTACACTGGAATCTTATTCTCAATTTGTCATGTTAACCTGAGCTGGGAAACCTGAGCTTGGTCCCTTAGAAACCACCAATCCTGCCCTTTTTCGGTACTGAAAGTCGCTTTCTGCTAATTATCCAGTCAGATTCCCTTTCCAAATGATCTCCTCCAGGAAGAAGGGCAGGGTAATAGCACCCAATCCAACATGCCCTGGGGTGGGAGTCAAGACAACTGTGTGCAATTAAATCTAGTAAACCTCACTGTGATATTTTAGGGTACGTTCAGGGACTAGAGGATCAGGGTGGTAAAAAGTTTGGGGTAAATCCCATAACTAGATGGGATGGAGCGAGTATCCCAGGCTGAATTTTACCGATTCACTGAAAAACTCTTCAAGGTCCCTGTAAACCTGTACAATATGGAGAAATACTTGTTCCCTTGCTTATTCTCAAGATATTGGCCTCGCCCAGCTTCAGTTAAGGAAAGGACATCTGCTGTGTATTTTCGTCACCATTAAAATTCCTGAGAGTTTTGGATACTTGATGTCCTTCACCCATAGCAGTTTATTTTTTTTTAAATATTTATTTATTTGACAGAGAGAGACACAGCGAGAGAGGGAACACAAGCAGGGGGAGTGGGAGAGGGAGAAGCAGGCTCCCCGCGGAGCCGGGAGCCCGATGCAGGGCTCGAGCCCAGGACCCCGGGATCATGACCTGAGCTGAAGGCAGACGCTTAACCGACTGAGCCACCCAGGCGCCCCACACGTAGCAGTTTAGATCCAACTTTATCGTTAATTTACAGGCCAGTTGATAGACCCAAGTACCATTTTTGGGAGGCATGATCTGTGTCAACATACATGTGGCATTACTGAATGAAAAACACTTCTTACATATACAGTGGAATATTCCTTAGCCAAGAGAAAAAGGAAACCCTGCCATTTGGGACAACATAGATGGCCCCTGAGGACATTATGTTGAGCGAGAAAAGTCAGACAAAGACAAATATGTATGATCTCATTTACATGTGGAATCCAAAAAAAGCCAAACTCACGAAAACAGAGAGTAGGACGGTGGTTACCAGGGCCTGAAGATTGGGTGAAATCGGGGAGATGTCAGTCAAAGGATACAGACGTGTGACTGGAAGATGGGTAAGTTTCGGACAGCTAATGCACACCACAGTGATCACAGGCAATGATACTATATTATATATGTCAAAGTTGCTAGCAGACCAGATCTTAAATGTTCTCACCACAAGAAATAAATGGTAATTATGGGACGTGATAGAGGTGAACACTGAGCGAACACTTTGGTGGTTGAAATCACAGTGTATGTATGAAATCTACACGTTGTACACCTTAAACTCATATAATGTTAGATGTCAATTATATCTCAATGAAAAAGCACATTTCTTAGCTGTATGCCAAACACCTATATCAGCTTTGATGACAACAAGCTTTTAGGTTAAACCTCTCAAATTAATAAAACTATGATATCAGTCCACTCTTAAGTCAATTAGCAAAGACTCAGGCTCTCTTATCTATTTTGAGAGGGACGCAGGCTCCCAGCCTCTTAGGCCATTACTGAGGATTTTGATATTTTTTCCCAGTGAAAGCATTTCATCAGGGGAAATCCAGGATCTGAAGTGGGTTCTGAAAGATCACTTTAGCTGCTGGATTGAGGATGAATTCAAGGTGACAGAGCAGACTGGGAGGGAACCAGTGGGGGTGACTGACGTATACGCCCTCAGAACGGCTAATAGTTGGATATGCATGTCATAGTACCCACACGTGTGTGCATATGCACACACACACACACACACACACACCCAGCTATCTGTGTGCGGAGTCCTACACGCAGAGGGTCGATTAGCCTGCCTTCGCAGTAGAAACGGATGCACCGGGCTCACCCTCGGACAGGAACCGTGTTCAGCCCTCATTCTGGGGCTGTGCCCTGTCCGTGAAAGTGGGTTCACCAGCCTGTCCCAGTGCAGACTCTGCAGGCACCGGGGCCAACCCTGATGCACACAGAGGCAGGCTGTAGCTGAAATGCCCCAGGGGCCATTCAGGAGAGGGCTGGGAAGGCACTTCTTTTCCTTCTCTAGAGCATCAGCGGACACGTTGCTTCCTTCCTGTCTGGCCTTGGTTTGTGGTTCAGTTGCTGCGGGCTCTTCACCCTTGCATGGCCCTCGGGGCCTGCAGAGCCCCGGGATGCATCACACAGAAAGAACAGGTTCGGGATTTGTCTGCCCACTTGGGAAGAAATGGGGTAGCCCCGGCCCCTCCCCAGGGACAGAGAGCGGCAGAAGACCACGAGCACACAGTATGCACCAAATGTGATGGTGAAAATGCTTTTGCATGTTTTCAATTCCCAAGGACACCAGCTTTAAAGACTGAAGGCCATGTTTGGTTTTCGGAGGATGAGCAGCCTTCTGAACGTGAAAGGATCAGGTGGCTTTGATTTATCATCATCATGAGAAATGGGAGTTTTGTTTTGTTTTGTTTGTTTTTGTTTTTTAATCCCGCTGCTCTGCAGGAAATGCTTTGGAGTGCTTGACAAAGAGCCCTGGTCTCACTGGCCATCCCTCTAGGCCCTGGGATCAAGTAGGAGGGCCAGCCCGTTATTGCCTTGCCAGCCCGTAACGTTGAACTTCTTGCGTGTAGGGGTAGTTCTTAGCCACAGACATTTCCACCTGACGCCTTGCTATGCTCCTGTGGCCCGAAGAGCTCCCGCTTGGCTTGATTATTCAGGGCTCCAGTGTTGGCCTGTCTCTCTTGTGAAGTCTCTGTGCTCGACATCCCCAAGATTCTGGAGGCAAAACCCAAAATGTAATGCTGAACTTGGATGATGAAGCTCACCCAGAGGAAACACACCTGGGCGCAGGCAGTTCATATTGGGAGTAGGGGCCCTCGGGGTGACAACCAGCCCCACTGCCGGTCACCTGAGCTTCGGTGCTTCCTATGGCTAAACTTGACTTTTGAGTGTATTTCTTTAAGCTCCATTTTAATACTTCAGAAGCTTAAGCAGGGCAAGGTGGGGGGGAGCAGTTCTGAGAAGTGGTTTCGCATGAGGATCTAGACCCGGGTACCAAGGGTGGCAGCTCATCTCTCCTCTTCCAGGCCAGACGTACAAGCATGCTGAGACACCGTGGCCCTGGGGCCTGGGGGGGCCACCTCGGGTCCCGAGCTGCGTCAGCCAGCTACCCTTGTGGTGCCCTGAGGTTTGCGCCTCCTGTAGGGGGTCTGCACGCCTGAAGATGGTCAGCACGCACGGTTCCAGGCCGCGCACACGGGCTCACCCAGTTCTTATAGACCTGGATCCACCCTAGCGAGGACCTCTCGAAGCCGGATTTCTCATGGCTGCCAGCTTTCAGCTCTAGCTGACCTCCGCCTGGGACCATCCAGTTGACAATTCCTCCCACACCCTGAGCACTGCCGCGGCTGCGCACTCTGCTCCGTGTCTCCAAGAGCAGGTGTGGCATCAACATGCTCCGGCCTGGTGACGACTTTTAGGATGCCTCACTTAGGAACTCCCCGACGTTTAGAAAGGTATCCTGGGAATATACTTCTGGTGCCAGCAAGCTTGGCTGGCCAAGAACAGAGAGAATATTCCATGAAAGAGGAAACACCCCTTTTCCTGCCTTTTTGCCAGACCCTATAGGGGGAAGTGGGTCAGCTGAACTGTCTCCAGCCCAATGCAGTCCCTCCTTGTCAGTGTTCCAAGGGTAAGCGACAGGGTCTTTTATCTGGGTGGCATTTTACAGCATGTTGTTGCTTTGATTATCAACACCTCCCAACCCCCAAGGAACTAATCAGTTTGTTTGCCTACTATGTTTTTTATGCTTTGCATAAAGAATAACAGAATTTTGGGGCACCTGGGTGGCTCAGTCGTTAAGCGTCTGCCTTCGGCTCGGGTCATGATCCCAGGGTCCTGGGATCGAGCCCCACATCGGGCTCCCTGCTCAGCAGGAAGCCTGCTTCTCCCTCTGCCACTCCTCCTGCTTGTGTTTCCTCTCTCACTGTGTCCCTCTCTGTCAAATAAATAAAATCTTTAAAAAAAAGGATAATAGAATTTTGGAATGGGGATGAATCCCATCCTAGTTCCTAAAGTGTCACTACCTTTTACAGTGAAGTGACGGAGTCCAGGGGGTTAAGGGACTGCTGAGGCTCCCTGCTGCATTGGCTGCTCCTCAGGGGGCTCCTGCCATGTGGCCCCCACACAAGCTTGGCAGGATGCGATTTCAAGCTCTACACAGTGGTGCTGGGTTAATGTTCCATCTGCATTTAAGTGTCTTTTCTTTTAGAGTTTTTGAAAAAGTGTGTTAAAGAATTCGGGGTCTTTGTGCATACACGTCTTGGAGGGGGATGGTGGGTTTGAAATTAATTTGAAGAACGATAAACAGAGTGAACAAGGGAGCCCGCTGGGGGGCGGTAAATGGATTCCATGCTATGTGGACCTCACAGACCAACTACTGGATCCTTCCTTCCCCAACCTCCCCTCCCTGCCCCTTTTCCATCATAACAAGAGCTGCCATTTGCCCACCAGGTATGGTACAAGAACCTCAACCCTCCCAGTCACCCTATGAGGTAGGAATTATTATTCCCATTTCACAGAGGAGGAAGCCGAGGCTCCCAAAGTTGAAGCCACTTGCCCCCAACCACAGAGCTTGGTAAGTGGCGGAATTCTATTTATCTGATTCCAAGGAGTAGAAAGCCACTCTTTCCACTTCAGGTTGGTGAACACATCACTTTGCATCTCAGGACCCTGTTAAAGTCCCGCGACGCAGAGAGGTCCCACCCCATAGTCTCTCTGCTTTATGCAGAGGACCTGTGCCGGCAAGACTGACCCCTTCGTCTACCTGCAGAATTCTCCTTCCGATTCCGGCAGCAGGAGGGAGGCCATGGGGTTCTTCATCAGATCGGCCACTGCAGGGTCCCTGGGTGTCACATAGAAGAAAGGAACCCCAGTGCTGTTGTTCAAGGGGCCATCGCTGATGGGCAGGCAGTTCCCAAATGGCAGTCCTGGGATCTAACAAACAGCGAAAAAGGCTTTTTCAATGCAGGGTTTTGGATTGATCTGAGGCAGGAGCTTCCTTTGTGTCTCTGGCCAGGAAATATAGCCACGGGGATGGCATGGCATCACCATGGTTTCAACAGGTAGTACATGAAGGCACAGTGGTTCCCAGCTGACCCAGTTCACCCAGGGATGGGTCCAGAATTTCTACGGAAGTGCTGAGCAGGGGCATTCTGTTTGGAAGAACAGCTAGGGGATTATTCTTGAAGCTCCTGCATATACATAGAAAAATACTCCCTTTACGAAATTTAAAGTTATTTGTGGGAGGGGCGATGAAATTTATGGAGCGGTTCTAGAACCCTTCCCACATGCTGCCCGTGGAGGGCCCACTCTCACAAGGTTTTGGAAAACTTCAGGGATAGAACTTAGGTCTTAACTTTAATATCTTATGTGATTTTTGGACTCCGGGAACTTTCTATTACTGTTTCTTTTAGAGCCACGCCATTTTCTTTTTTTTTTTAATTGTAATCAATATTTCATTATACAATTCAGCAACTCACCCTGAAGTCACAGAAACATGCTACACTTACTTTTGTTCATGATCATCCTGTGGAGGAGGTGAAGTTCTCAGACATATGTGCAAATACTTCTTAGGTTTTCCCAAGCCCTGCTGCGTCCTGCATCCCAAACTTCATGAGCTTTATTTACCCTTTACAGAGTGCTCTTTATTGTCACTGAGCTCAGAACTCAGGGGCTGTCTTTGCATAAAGTGTTACATGGTAGCAGTGTGTGTAGACTTGGAATAAGGGATGGCTTTCATCTTTGAAGGAGATGCAATGATCAGGAGTCTTCAAAAATGGTAATATAAGTTCAATTCACAGACTGTTTTTCAGCTTGTCATAACTGCCTACAAGTCATGCTTCGCACACGTGATGTATACATGGGAAATGTTTCCTGAATGTACTGAATTTGGATTAAATGTCAATACTGGAAAGGGGAATTCCTAACAAAGCTAAGAAAAGAGATGTTGAAAGTCAAAGTATCTTCAGTACATTGGCACCAGACTTTTAATTGCTTTTAACAATCTGTGTATTTTTTTAAACATTCACTCCATCTAGCTCCTTCTTTTTTTTTTAAAGTTTATTTATTTCTTTAAGTGATCTCTACATCCAACGTGGGGCTCAAACTCACAACCCCCAGATCGAGAGTCGCATGCTCTTCTAACTGAGCCAGCCACGTGCCCTAAAATAATTTGTATTTTAAACCAAGATCAGCTTCATATCCTTGTAAGGTGTGTCTTATGAGCATAATATATAACTGAGAAACCATCTGGATGCTGTGACAGTGGTTCAGATCACTGCCATAATCAGAATAAACTTACTTATTTTTAAAGAGTAAAACAAGAACTTCAAAACTACATAGTCAACCACTAAGTTTCATATAGGAGGAAAGCAAAGTGGACAACTCAGTGACTTGGCCAGTTTCCAGATGGGTGAGACCCATACCTGGGTCAGAGCTGGCTTGCTGCCCAGTGACCTACCTACATGTTCCAAAAAAATTGGTTTTGCATAAATTCAATAGGATTCCAAACTACCTCCCCGTAATAAAACCCTCATATGGATCTTTCCAGCCCTGAAAGCTTTCTGGAGGGTGTGTAATTATGGATGGCACATCCTCATATTTATCCATGTCATTTTGGCTTAAGGTGGAAACCTGGCTAACAGGTGAGTAAAACATTTGCGAACTGAATGATAAAACTGTAGCTGAAAACAGCTCATTCCAGCATGTATACACTTTGCACCCTAAACCTCCTTTTCCGGAAAAATTCTTGAGTTCCATATTTCAAAATGTCAATTTCCACCACAGCCCCCGTGGTGTCTTTCTCCCAGTCCCCAGTGTCAGTAGGTGACCTCGAAGTTCGGGTCTGTTGGGTGCCGTGGGCTGGGAGGCTGCCCGCACCACTCTGTGATGCCAAAGGCGGGTCTGGCTTCTTTTGTGCAGGTGTCGGGTCAGGCGCTGGTTATGTGTACGCCTCTTTGACCACCTCAAGACTGCACCTCAGTGCCCATCCACCTGGCAGGATGCCTGGCTGTCAGCACCCTCCTCCCCCTTTGCCAGGTTAAGCAAAGCACAATCTGGTTCCGTTATGTATGCGCTGTCCACCGTGCAACCCAACCCGCCGGGCACGTCTGTGAGACCCGGGGGCGGTCGCTAGCATTTCCCCGTCCCCAGGCCACCGCGAGGCACGCACCTGCAGCCGGCTCCCGGCGGGGCGGCTTACCTTCTCGTGGGCGGACACGGTGGCCAGACAGCCCCAGGCGCTGGCGTGGGCCAGGAAGCGGGCGGTGCCGGGGCGCAGCCTCGGGCCGCTCTCGCGCCGGTAGGAGAACATCCCGGGCGGCGCGGGGGGCGGCCTGGCGCGGGCGGCGCCGGGCGGGGGCGGCAGGTGCGCGTCCTCCTTGTGCGCGGAGGCCGGGAAGCTGCGCTGCCAGATGCTGCCCGAGTCCTCCAGCAGCGCGGGCAGCGCCTCCTCGGTGGAGGCGCTGTCCAGCTCCTCGTCCACCTCGTTGGTGACGGCCCAGGACACCGAGCTCACGATCACGTAGCCCGCGGCGGGGGACAGCAGGGCGCTGCAGCACAGCAGCCAGGAGAGGCGGGTGGCGGGCCGCGCGGGCCGCTGGCCGCGGCGCACGGACATCTTGCAGCGGCGCGTCCTGCCGCGGGGACCGCCTGGAGCGCGCGGGCGGCCGGCGAGAGCTGCAGCGCCCCCCTGCGCCGGACGCGCGGAACTTCGGGCTCGGCTTCCAACCGCCGCAGGATTCCCGGGCGGGGTCCTCACCCCGGGAAGCCCCCGCCGCCTCACGCCCGCCTTGAGAAGTCCAGGCTCCCCGGAAAGCAGATTCCACTCGCACGCTGCACGTCCTGCAGCCGCCGTGCGCAGAGCCCTCACCGCGTGCCAGGTCCGGGGATGGGCTCGTTTCCTGTTGGATGGCACGGATTCTGCAGCCAGACGGTGGTGGGCGTTCAAATCCCGAATCAACACACTCCCCTAGTCACCAGATTTGTGACCCTGCCAAGTCACTTAACCCGTCTGTGCCTCAGTTTCTTTATTAGAAAAACAAGCAAACCACAGTATCTAGCTCAGAGGGGTGATGGATGGGACAATTAAATGAGTTCACCTCTGCAGAGGCTTAGAACAGTGCGTGGCATGGAGCAGGCGTTATATTTTTGTAACAGACAAAGGTAGAGATTGTTACCATTTTATAGAGGAGTAAACAGTGAAGGTAAGATTAGCACCGAGTCAATCTGATGCCAAAGCCGATTCCCTTGCTCTGTAAGGACAATGACCGTCTTAACACTTTGCTCAGACAGGAATGCATTGCTGCCAGTTCATCTGAAAGCAAAATCAAATGTTTACCTATCAACCAAAGTAAAAGGGCGCAGACACCCAGAGACAAAGTAGCTGGGATGGACGAGGCAGAGAACTGCATGAATGTACCACCGTTTTAAAGCATTCTCTTACTGGTGGAAATTTGGGCTGTTCCCAATAGTACAGTTTTATAGATAGCAACATAATTCTAAGTCATTTACACTTTTGAACCTCTGCTTATGGTATTCCTTTATCTGCTGGTAAGGAGACATATTCTGCTCTAGATTTCCTGCCTAAAATCAAATAGTCCTACTTCTAATTTATTATGGATCAAAGTAACAAGAACTAGCACCAGACTTTTGTAGACATTTTGGCAAATGTTCCATTGTGCAATAACCAGAAGAGAGGTTGTCCACCCTGCCCTCCACCTACCTCCTTCTTTTTCCTTCTCTTCAAAGCCATTTTTCTTTAAAAAGTCTAGTCTCCTCAGTGCACATCAAGCTGGCCTCTTCCCATCTCACCCCAGACACCCTTCCCAGGATGCCCTCTTCCTATTGATAGTCTCAAGGGGAGTTCTGGTATTCTTCTCCCAGCGATCTCATCCGCTCCCGTGGCTCTGCCATCCTTACATACTGCTGGCTTGCCATCTCCCTCCCTCGCCCCCAGAATGATGTGTGCCACAGTCTTGCAGAGGCGGTATAGCAAGTCGTTAAAAACATGGACTGTCTCAAATGACTTCAAATGAATCCACATCCTGTTCTATCACCTACTGGCTGTGTCTGCAAAATAAGGACAGTTGCATCTATCCCTGCGGCCTACGAGGAGCACAGAGCAGACCCGCCAGAGATGCACAGCGGCTTGCTCTTCACATGCTCTGCAGGGAGCTGGGCAAGCCAGGCGGCTGACTCCTTCCGCCAAGGCTCTTGCTCTTGACGGTGAGGGGTTAGGTCTTCCTTTGAGGCTCTGGTGAAGGTGGACGTTTTCCTCCGCCAGCCCCAGCACACAATGTGAAGAAGAAATGCCGGATTCTTACTGTTCATTGCCAGCAGGAAAAAGTCTAAGCTCCTTAATCCAGTGTGTGGGTCCCCTGTAGCCTGGTCCCTGCCTGTATGTCTGTCCCTGTCTGTCCCCACTGCATCTCCCTCCCAGACTCTGCTGCAGCCATACCAGCCTCTTTGTGGTGCTATAGTCAGTGAGCACCCGCATTTGCACCAGGTAGATAATTCAATTAACATTTTGATCCATTTGTATCCCCATTCTTTATCTCTCTGTTCATTCATCAAGCTACATGATAACAATTCAAAAATATTTTGATTAAGAGATAGGACATATGCATCAAATGCAGAAAATACATATGTACAATTTAAAGAATCACTAAAAAGAAAATCTGTTAAAATCACTCAGTGAGGAAATATTACCGTGACCATTACCAGTTCCCCAGAAGCTCTCCATCTGCCCCTCTCCCCAAATCACAATCCCCTGCCTCCTCTCCTGGAGGTAATTACTATCTTGACATTTGTGATACATATTTCTTTGCTTTTCTTTACAGTTTGACTTCCTATATATGCATCCCTCCATGCTATAGATTCATCTTACCTATTCTGAACTTTATATAAATGAAATCATACTTGATGTATTTCTTTTGTGTCAAAATTCTGTTTGTGGGAATCATACTTGTTTTGTTGTTTGTGGCTATATATGGCTGTATAGTATTTCATTGTGTAGCTATAGGACCATTTATTCAAGTACTCTCAGTAGATGTTTTAAAAGGTTTTCTTATTCAGATAGGGTGAGGCCAGCAGATCAAGAGATGACTGCCATGGCAAGGGTCATTTATTCTACTCATAGATCCCAAGAAAAGGGATCTTTGACCAATGGGGACAGGAGCCAAAGGATAAATATTCCCCATTTCCAGGTCACAGGTGGGCAACTCACTTTACACAGTTTCTCAGAGGGTGTCCAGCAGGATTGCGCCCCAGTTGCTCACAGTGCTAACAACTCAATGACACCCCCTTCGAATGGCTTTCCTTCCTCCCTGGTCTAATCATTCTAGTGTGCCCCTCCTGTTCTTCAGGAGTACATCCCAAGATAAACTACCCGAGTGCCAAGTCCTTGTCTAGACCCAAGCTAAGGCGCTGGTACACACATTCAGGGGTTTCTCTAGAGTATATACCTTGTTGGAGGATTGCTGCTTGTGCGCTATAAGTATGCTTAATTTTATTATGTAATGTCAAACTGATTTCCAAAGTGATCGTACCAGTTTCCATTGCTGCTATCACTGTATGAGGGTTTCTACGGCTCCACAGTCTCACCAACACAGATTATTGTTAGATTTTCTGGGTTTTGTCTCCTCCCCCCCGGCTGGTGGATAAGTAATGGTAGAGTAATTTTTATTTTATTTTTATTTTTATTTTTTTAAGATTTTATTTATTTATTTGACAGAGAGAGACACAGCGAGAGAGGGAACACAAGCAGGGGGAACGGGAGAGGGAGAAGCAGGCTCCCTGCCGAGCAGGGAGCCCGACGCGGGGCTCGATCCCAGGACCCCGGGATCATGACCTGAGTGGAAGGCAGGCGCTTAAGGACTGAGCCACCCAGGCGCCCTGAGTAAATTTTATTCTAATGACTAATGTGGTTGGTTGATCACCTTTTCATCCTTTTTTGGCCAATTGGATATCCTCCTTTGTGAAATGCCTTTTAATGTCTTTTGTCCATTTTTATTGGGTGCCTGTGCGTTTGTTGTTGTTGTTGTTGTTGTTGTTGTTGTTGTTGTTTTGTACTGATTTGTAAGACTTAATTTTATTTTCTGTATTCCAGTCTTTTGGTGTTGAAAAGTGCCAGAGCTTGTCTTTGGGTAGTTGTTAATGCTAATATTTTTACCTATCAACTTCACGGGGCTAAGGGAGGCCCAGACAACTATGAAACATCATTTTTGGGTGTGCCTGTGAGGGTGTTTCAGGAAGACATTAGTATTTGAGTTAGTAGATGAGGAAAGAAAATGGGTCTCACCAACAGGGGTGGCATCACTCAGTCCTTGAGGGTCTGAGTAGAGCTGAGACACCTGTCTTCTCCTGCCCTTGGACATCAGCACTCCTGGTTCCCAAGTTTTCAGTTTCAGGCTGGGATTGACTCCACTGACACCCCCGGTTCTCAGAGCTTTGGGCTTGGACCTGGGCTACACCGCTGGTTTTCCTGGGCCTACAGCTTGCAAATGGCAGATCTTGGGCTTCTCAGTCTCCATAATCACGAGCTAATCCATGTTGTTCTATGTGTCAGTAGTGTTTTCCTGTTTATTGGTGACTCATATTCCCTTGTGCGGACATAGCACATTTGTTTATTCATTCAACAGTTGATGGATACTTGTGCTGTTTCCTTTTTTTTTTTTTTTGCCATTATGCATAAAGCTGCTAATAACATTTGCATCCAAGTCTATGTGGGGACACATGTTTTCGTTTCTCTTGAGTAAATACTTAAGAACAGGATTGCTGGGTTGTATGGTAATTATAGGTTTACCTTTATAATAAATTGTCAAGCTTTTTTCCCCAAAGTGTCTATGCCAGTTTGCTTTCCCACTGACAACACATGGCAGTTCCTGTTGCTCTACAGCCTTGGCAACACTTGGTATTGAGTGGCTTTTAATTTTAACCATTCTACTGCGTATGTAGGGATGTTTCACTGCAGTTTTAATTTACATTTCTCCAGTGATATTAATATTGGGCAGCTTTAAAAAAATAAAAAAATGGATAAAACTGAGCAAATCTCATGAAGAAGTTAAGCCATTATGTCCAACTGCTCAATAAAAATATGTATTCTCACCAAAAAAAAAAAATTGGACAGATTTTTATGTGCTTACTTACTTTTTGTCTACAGTGAACTTTTTTGTCTTTGGTGAACTCTTTACTCATTTAAAAATCTGGTTGTGTCTTCCTATTGTTGAGTTGTGAGAGTTATTTTATATATTCTCCATACCAGTCCTTTGCCAGGTATGTGTTTTGCCAATATTTTCTCCCAGTTGCATTTCATTTTCTCCCTGAATTTCCATTTTCTTACCAGTGTCTTTTGAAGAACAAATATTTATAATTTTGATGACATCTAGTTTATCAATTTTTTTCTTTCATGGTTTGTGCTTTCTGTATCATTTCTAAGAAATCTTTGCCTGACCTAAGCCCATGAAAAATATCTTTGATGTTTTATTCTAGAAGCTTAATAGTTTTATCTCTTACATTTAAGTCTATAATCCATTTAAAGACATTTTCTGTATATGGGTGAAGTTCATTTTGTCCCTGCACAGATCAAATTGATCCACCACTCTTTGTTAAAAAGACTATCCCTTCTCCTGACTTACATGTTATTATTGTTTTAATGCTGTATTTCTCTTAATACAATGAGACATTGTTATTATTCTTTTATTCAGTCCACACTTATTTATTTTTAAAGATTTTATTTATTTGAGAGAGAGAGAGAGAGAGAGAGAGAGAGAGAAAATTTGAACAGGGGAAAGGGGCAGAGGGAGAGAATCTCAAGCAGATTCCCCACTCAGCAGAGAGCCGGACTTGGGGCTTAATCTCAAGACCCTGAGATCACGACCTGAGCTGAAATGAAGAGTTGGACACTTAACTGACTGAACCACCCAGGCACCCCTAGCCCATATTTATTTAGATTTAGCTACATACTCTCCAATTTCCTCACTCTTCATCTTTTCTTGTATCTCAGATCTTCTGTGATCATTTTCTTTCTTACTGAAGTATATCCTTTAGAATTCCCTTTAATGAGGGTCTATTAGTGGCAAACTCTCTTTTGTTTGTCTGAAGTTTACTTCTCTTTCACTCACAGAAAATGTTTCCTCCGAGTATAGAATTCTAGCAGTAGCAATGTCTTCAACACACAGAAGTTATCGTTCCACTTTTGGTTTCCATGTTGCTGCTGAGAAGTCAGGTTTCAGCCTCAAGGCCACTCCTTTGAAGATGATGGCTCTTTTTTTTTTTTTTTTTTTTGGCTGCTTCAATGTCTTTATTAGCACTGGGCAGAGTGGTCAGGGCAGGGAGCATTGACTTAGGTGTGCATGTGGAGTCCCAGGACAGCAGCCGTCTCCTCAGGCACCTGGCCAGGCTGGTCACCAGCTCAGCACACCAGGGCAGTACTTGTCGATGAGGCCGTGGTAGTAGGGCCACAGTGCGTCCACATCTGGCAGTTCGGGACTCTTGGTGTAGAGGTCAAATTTGTTAAACTCCTGCACGCAGGGAAGCATGGCCAGGTCCTGCTCACTGCACAGCTGCCGGTAGTCGCCACCCGTGTACCAACGGTAGAAGGAGTGGAATCGGACCATGTAGAAGGCCTCTGGGGGAAGAGAGAATTTGTTGAACTTCATCATCTGGTACATGTACTCGTCATGGCCCCAGGACATGAGGACGTTCTCCAGGCCGCGGTGAGGCTGGTACATGCCGAGCTCCATGCTGTATCCAGGATCCTGGAGGTCCGGGTTGTCCTGGAAGGTGGAGTCACAGAAAACCACAGAGGCCTGGGGACGGCAGCCAACTGGGAAGGTGTCTCCAACGACTGCCCACTGGGGCTCCCCTCTCAGAACCAGGACCTTCCCCAGGTCATGCAGCAGCCCCACGAGATGGAACCAGTCCTTGTCAGGACGGGCTTTCCGGATGCCCTCAGAGGTCTGGAAGGCATGGAAGGAATTGGGGAAGTCCACATCTGGGTCCGACTCGTCCACCAGCCTGTCCAGCATGTCCACAGCTTCCAAGACGGTCATTTTCTTGTAGGAGAAGCCCCCAAACTGGGTGTGCTTTTTCCTGACGAAGTCCATGGTCTGCTGCGTGTGCATAAGCTTGTACGTGGCAAAGACATGGTCCAGGAGTGGGCCAGATGTGTAGTTGCGGAAGCTGCCCTTGTCTTTGGCCACCTCTGGGTCCACATCAGGCCAGTAGACCAGGGAAGGGTCTGGGCCCACAGCCATCTTCATCTTCATCTTGAGGGAGTAAAGTTGGCAGGTGGGGGAGAGTCCCACGGGCTGTGTGCCCCTGATTAGGACCCGGAGGCCGAGGCCGGAGTGAGTGTGCTGCCCGAAGATGATGGCTCTTTATTCCTCCCGTGGCTTTAAAATTCTTCTCTATGTCTTTGGTATGCGTCTAGGTGTGGGTTTCTTCCTTCCTCCTTTCTTTCCTTCCTTCTTTCATTAGCAACGTCTTAGACCTCTCTGGTCTCCAGCCTGTCTTTGATGTCTGTGTCTATCTTTGTGCTACGCCTTCGAGAATTTATTGTTGTGGACAGAAGCTTTGTGTCCACCCCCCCCACCCACAGTTCATATGTTTGGGGTTTGCCAGATTTGGGGATAAGGCCTCTGAGGAAATAATTAAAGTTAAGTGAGGTTGTAAAGGTGGGCTCTGATCGGATAGAATTAATGCCCTAAGAAGGACACCAAAGAACTCTCTTTATTCCTGTGTATGCAGCACCAAGTAAAAGCCATGTGATGGCATAATGAGAAGGTGGCCATATACAAGCCAGGAAGAGAGCTCTTGCCAGAAACTGAATCAGCTGGAGCCTTGATCTTGGATTTCCCAGGCTCCAGAACTGCAAGAGAAGAAATTTCTGTTCTTTAAGCCACCCAGCCTGTGGTGCTTTGTTATGGCAGCCCAAGCACATGAATACAATGAATATACTGAAATGGGTTTGTCCCTTATCCTATTGATGGATATTAGTCTTGTTACCAGCTATTGTCTACTATAAATAAAGCTTCTATAAGTACCCTTGTACAAGTCTTTTTGTGAATATAGGTTTTCTTTCTTTTGGGTAAATACCTAGGAATAAAATTGCTGGCTGATAGAGTAGGTATATGTTTATACAACACTGTGTTATGGGCTGAATGTTTGTGGGACCCCCCCTTCGTATGTTGAAGCTTTACCCCTCATTGTGATGGTATTTAGAGATGGGGTCTTTGGGCGGTAATTAGGGTTAGATTAGGTCATAAGGGTGAGGCCCTGTGTTGGGATTAATGGCCTTATAAGGAAGAGGAAGAGAGAGTGTTCTTCCACCCACCTTCCTGCCCCGCTGTGTCTATGCACCAAGGAAAGCTGGGTAAGGACCACAGCAAGAAGACAGATAGTTGAAACCAGGGAGAGAGCTCTCACCAGGAATCAAGTCATATGGCATCTTGATCTTGCACTCCTAACCTCCAGAATTGTGAGAAAATGTTTGTGGTTTAAGCCACCCAGTTTATGATATTTTGTTATGATAGCCCAAGCAGACAGAAACACTGTCAAACTGTTTTCCAATATGATTTTTACCATCTTACAGTCCCGTAAGCAGTGTGTGACTACCACATGAGGTCTCTAAATGATGCATGCGGTCATAGCACTTAGCCAGAAGGAGCTATTTTGAATTGGAACTCAGTTACTTGGCTTACTAACATTTTCCAGAGATTTTACTTTTGTTTACTGTAAGCAATCCAGAACCATCTGGTATTTGCTGCTATCGCAAAGGACTCTCCCACTAACAAATACTCTCAGGTTTGGTTGCAGGAGACTGGCCATCGGTATCTTTACAAGAAGATATGACTAGTAATGGAAGAGAACGGGTTGCAGATCTACTGCTCATCCTTACTTCCCACTCACAAATACTTTGTCAAGAATAATGAGAGGCATGTGGTCAGAGGTAACAAAGCAAGGTTTAAGGTTCGGGGCTGGGAATGTACAAGACGCGCCTGGGATGCTTTCGCCTTCTCCAGTCAGAAAAGAAACAGAAAAGAAACAGAAAAGAAACAGAAAAGAAACAGAAAAGAAACAGAGCTAGAAAAGATTAATAGGTCATGTCAGAAAAACACAGGAGGCAACTCGAAAGGTCTTCCACTGGGAAGAGATGGAATAATTTAAGCATCAAAAAGAATAACGGTGGAAGGAAGTTATTTTAGAAACTAAACATACATTTATTTACCGTACTCCCTGGCAATTGTTCTCCTGGGCATTTTCCCCAGAGAACTAAAACCGTATGTCTCCCACAAAAACCTATATACATCAGTGTTCATAGCAACTTTATTTGTAACAGCCCCAAAATGGCAGCAACCCAAATGTTCCTCAATATGTGAATGGCTAAACAAATGGGTATACCTATACCATGGAATACTACTCAGCAATAAAAACTGATACATGCAACAACTTGGGGGGATCTTATAAACATTATGTTGAGTGAAAAAAAAGTCCCAGACTCAAAAGGTCACACATTATATGATTTCATTTATGTAACATTCTCAAAATGACAAAGTTATAGGGTTGGGAAACAGACTAGTGGTTGCTAAGGGTTAGTGATGGTACATGGGGGTAGATGTGTAACTATAAGGGGGTAGCATGAGGGAGCTCTTTGTGATGGTGGAAGAGTTCTGCATCTTGATTGTGGTGGTGGTTACACAAATCCACATGTGACAAAATGTCATAGAACTCTACACACAAGCACCAATGTTCAATTCCTGCTTTTGATGTTGTACAATAATCCTGTAAGATATAAGTATAGGTAATGGGTACACTGGTCTTTTGAGTTAATAATGATTAAAAACAAAAACAAAAACAAAAGACAAATCCTCAATAGTCATCACTGGAACCTATCAGGGCATCTGATTTATTCTATTTTTTTCTAAAGCAAAAATAATCTAAGCATTTATCCTGCCTTTCCTCTTATATTTCAATTATATTTCAAGGTAACCAAACTGTTGATGAGGGAAAGATTTTCTTTCTAGAAAAATTCTAGCTAATACAGCTAGAAGGAATTAGAAAATTAGAAAAAAAAATCATTTTGCAACCCCTAATGGAGCCATCAATACAGGCAACGATAATCAATGTATAAAATACTAAGTGAAATTTCGAGTGGAATCTTATAGTGGATACATCTGCCTGGCAACACTTGAGCCCCATGATCAATCTTAATTCTTAATTTCATCAAATGTGGGACAAAGGACAGTCTTAGTCTGTTTGGGCTGCTATAACAAAATAGCATAGACTAGGTGGTTCAAACAACAGACATTTATTTCTCACAGTTCTGGAGGCTTAGAAGTCCAAGATCAAGGTGCTGGCAGGTTTGATGTCTGGTGAGGGCTCTCTTCCTGGCTTGTAGACGGCCACCTCACTGTGTTCTCACATGGCCTTTCCTCTTGTTCTCTTTTTATAAAGGCACTAATCCCATCACGAGGGCCCCACCCTCATGACCTCATCTAATCCTAGCTGCCTCCCAAAGTCCCCACCTTTAAACACTGGGGTCTAGGGCTTCAACATATGAATTTTGGAGGAACACAAACATTCAGCCCATTACAGTGACATCACGTATTTGCTGATGTGATGTAGTAGTGTGTACACAAGTAGGAATTGCACAGGGCTATCTATGAAGTGCTTTAAAAAAATTTGGCCTGACCTACGAAATGGGAGAAGATATGTGCAAATGACATGTCTGATAAATGGTTAGCATCCAAAATCTATAAAGAACTCATCAAATTCAACACCCCAAAAACAAATAATCCAGTTAAAAATGGGCAGAAGACACAAATAGACATTTTTCCAAAGAAGGCATCCAGATGGCTAGCAGATACATGAAAAGGTGCTCATCAGGGAAATACAAATCAAAACTATGATGAGATACCACCTCACACCTGTCAGAATGGCTAAAATTAACAACTCAGGAGACAACAGATGCTAGTGAGGATGTGGAGAAAGGAAAACCCTCTTATACTGTTGATGGGAATGCAAACTGGTGCAGCCACTCTGGAAAATAGTATGGAGGTTCCTCAAAAAGTTAAAAATAGAATACCCTATGACTCCGCAACTGCACTACTAGGCATTTACCCAAAGGATACAAAAATACAGATTTGAAGGGGTACATGCACCCTGATGTTTATAGCAGTATTATCAACAATAGCCAAATTATGGAAAGAACCCAAATGTCCATTGACTGATGAATGGATAAAGAAGATGTGGTATATATAAACAATGGAAAATTACTTAGCCATCAAAAAGCATGAAATCTTGTCATTTGCAATGATGTGGATGGAGCTCGAGTGTATTATGCTAAATGAAATAAGTCAATCAGAGAAAGACAAATATCATACGAATTCACTCATACGTGGAATTTAAGAAACAAAGCAGATGAACATAGGGGAAGAAAAAAAAGAGAGGGAAGCAAACCATAAAAGAGTCTTAACTATAGAGAACAAACTGAGGGTTGTTGCAGGCGAGGTAGGTGGGAGGATGGGCTAAGTGGGTGATGGGTATTAAGGAGGGCACTTGGGATGAGCACTGGGTGTTCTATGTAAATGATGAATCACTAAATTCTACTCCTGAAACCAATATTACACTATATGTTAACTAACTAGAATTTATTATTTTTTTTGTTATTTTCCATAGAACTTTTATTTTTTATTTCTTAATTTAATTTTATTTAAATTCAATTAATTAACATACAGTGTATTATTAGTTTCAGGGGCAGGGGTCAGTGATTCATCAGTTGCATATAACACCCAGTGCTCATTAATCATGTGCCCTCCTCAATGCCCATCACCCAGTTACCCCATCCTCCCCATCTACCTCCTCTACCCTCCAGCAACCCTCAGTTTGTTTCCTATTAACTAACTCGAATTTAAATAAAAACTTGAAACAAACAAACACACAAAAATTTTGGCTTGAATCTGCCCAAGCATCTGTTTTAACTTCTAGATAACAGAAAAACAGAATGCAATGGAACAAGTTATATAATTCAGAATGTGGAACACTCCATGGTATGAATAACCCAGTTTCTTCAACAAATAAATGGCCTGAAAAATTATGGGTATATGGTTATAGATATGAAAAGATTTAGGAGACATAAGATGAGGTACAATGTAGGGATCAACTGTTAAAATCTATTATTGAGGTAAGTAGAGAAATCTGGATGTGGGCTAAGTATTAGAAGATATGAAAGAATGTTGTTATATTTATTAGATGTGATAAAGACTTTTATGCTAGGTAAAACATTCTGTTACAGAGACATCCTGCAGTATTTACTGTTACAATATTTGCAAATCACGTACCTGACAAGGGACTTGTATCCAGAATATCCAAAGAACATCTACAACTCAATAACAAGAAAACAAATAAGCCTATCTAAAAATATGCCAATGGGGTGCCTGGGTGGCTCAGTGTGTTAAGTGTCCAACTCTTGATTTCAGCTCAGGTGATGATCTCAGGATGAGATCCACTCCGCACAGAGTCTGCTTGGATTCTCTCTCTCCCTCTCCCTCTGCCCCTTCTGCTGCTCACATGCTCTCTCTCTAAAATAAATAAATACAGGGACGCGTGGATGGCTCAGTTGGTTAAGCGTCTGCCTTCGGCTCAGGTCATGATCCCAGGGTCTTGGGATCGAGCCCCGCATCAGGCTCCCTGCTCAGCTGGGAGCCTGCTTCTCCCTCTCCCTCTACCTGCTGCTCCCCCTGCTTGTGCTCTCTCCCTCTCTCTCTCTCTGTCAAATGAATAAATAAAATGTTAAAAAAATACACAAAATCTTTAAAAATAAATAAATAAATAAATAAGAAAAAATGTGCAAAAGATTTGAATAGACATTTCTCCAAAGAAGATATGCAAATGGCCATAAGCACATGAGAAAATGCTCAACATCATTAGTCATTAGGGAAATGCAAATCAAAACCACGATGAGATACCACCTCCCACCCACTTGGATGCCTATGATCAAAGAGGCACGTGATAGATATTGGTGAAAATCTGGAACCATTACCCATTCCTGATGGGAATATAAAATGGTGCAGTCACTTTGGAAAACAGTTTGGTTGTTCTTGAAAATGTTAAACATAGAGTTAGCATATATGAACCAGCAATTTCATTCGTAGGTATATATACCCAAGATAAATGAAAACGTATGTCCACACAAAAACTTGTACACCAATGTTTGTAGAGGCCTCATTCAAATGGAAATGACATTATTTATGTTTCCATTCAGGGAAAACAACCTAAATATCTATCAAATGATGAATGGATAAATGAAATGTGGCTTATCCATACAATAGAATACCATTTGTCAATAAAAGGAGTGGTTGCTAGGGGCTGGGAGAAAGGGAGAAGAGTGAGTGACAGCTTTCTCCCCGACCTGATACACACAGCAACCTTCCTTGAAACCTCCTGGATGTGGAGCGGGGGTGGGGTGGAGAGGGCAGAGGCGCGTTTACTCCTGACTCACCCTTACCTGGAGTGTATAACCCTTCAGATGTTCCAATTTGTGAGGTCTGCTCTTTGACTCCCTACCCTGGGTGGGTTCTGGTATTCGGCTACTGCTCTCTTCACCCTAAGAGGTCATCAAACCTGAAGTTCAAAGTTATGTAGACTGGAAAAAGTAGACTTAGTGGTTAGCTTATCCCACTAAAGTCCACTTTCTCTTAGATTTTGATCTGGAGATTTTTTTTTTTTTCTTCCTATCTAGTCAGCTTTTTGATGCTTTTAAAAAGATGTTTTCTATTTTTCCCAATACACATAGTAGTTTTCACCTGATAAATTCATTCAAATAAACAAGTTTGCTATATTTCTGAAACCGATAATTGATTTTAAATCCCTTAATAATTTTAAATTCATGGCCATTAATTTCAAGAAGCCACTGGGGCTGCCTGGTAGTGCTACTCAACAACTCTGATTCATTGTCTCACCCTTCTAGAAGATTCTCACAATTTCTTTTTTCCTACTTTCTTCAGCTTTTTCAAATTACACCTTCTGAAGGAGACCTTGCTGGCGAACCCTATACGTAACACCTGCCTCCCCATCACTATCTCCCTTCTTGCATGTTATTTTTCGTATTATACTTAGTAATAGCAATCACTACCTAAGATATCAGACTTCTGTTGATTGGTTAAGTGTTATTCTTCTACCAGGAATATAAACTCCAGAGGAGCAGGAATTTGCCTGTTTAGTTCCATGATGATCCCCAATGCTTAGAGTACTTGATAAGAGAGTATACATGACAAATATTTAATTTCGGAACACATCGCCATACATTTTAGATCAAATATCTGTGTTTGCAAGATCTGTCTGCTGCCAGAATGTTAGTGGGCTTCCAGTTTAACATCATCGTGGGTGCAATTTTATGTTCCAAGATCTATGTGCTATTTGATGTGCTTCTCTTTTTGCAAGCACCATATTGACACTAGTGATGGGCCCTGGGAAGATTTCTGTTTGTACACGGTCTCATTAGTATTTCTATTTCGGATGACTGTTTCAGAAAATACTATTGTCTCCGTGGCAGATGGCTGAGTGAGGCCAGCTGAGGTGCACGAGGTCCAGCCCAGATCAGCATAACTGTCCAAGCAACCTGAGGACCGGTGAGGAACAATACACATAGTATGGCTGTTTTAAGCCATTAAGGATTAGTTTGTCATGCCCAAATTGTGAAGTGATAGATGGTGCAAGCAGAAAACAATCTTTGCCATTCACTCTGTGAATTATTTCTGGCTCTTGGATAAAAACCCAAGTTTGGGGAAGGGGCCAGAGGGAGCTCCTATTTATGCTCATGTTCATGTTCACATCATAGACCAGGTCACTTTCGATCATAAGACCTGTTATGACTTCAAATCCACTTCTTTATGGCATAAGTGACGCTGTCTTGATCTAAGGGTGACTTGGTTTACATTTAGGTGGCCATGTCAAAAGGATGTCCCCAAAGCTGCTGCGCTCAGTGCTTATAGATAGAAAACCCTTAATACTAAACATTTGTGAAGACTTACCAAGAGTGTTCCATCTGGGCAAGGCTACTCTTTGGTGATCTAAAGAGCTCTTTGAAGACCTCGGGACATTAGCTCCTGCTGTGGCGAGGCTACTCATTGCTGGGGAGCCTCTTCCCTGCCAACACCAGCCCCTCGGCTCTGCTAGCATGGTGCTCTAGCAACAAGATGCTTTCAATCTGGGCTGGCTGCTGGACATCCGCTCTCGGGTAGCTCAGCCGACTCTTCTGAGAACCAACTGGTGGAAACGTACCCCTCGATTAAATTTGGACTTTCTTTCTTTCATCTCCCCTTTGCCTGGGACAGTAGTGTAATTAATCTATCACTGGTTTGGAGTATGTTCTTTCTTTATTGGCTCATGAAGAGACATTATCCTGGATGCTACTGGCTTTGACATATCATTATTATAAATTATAATTCCCGCAGTGAACTTTCGTTAAATAAATTATTGGCGAAAACAGTCTCAGTCTCTGAGCATAATTTGCCATGAATGAAACAGGAACCATCTCTGTTGGGTAATTAGAATGTCTGATCCAGTGTAATAATCCAAATGTCAAACTTTATTAAGGATAAAAGCGTTTTCTCTCCCCTGGCTGAGAACTATGCTGGGTCTTGAGGCCTGAGGTGAGGGAGGAGGTTGTGGTTAGATTCTTGGTCTCCTTGCTCGGCCTCCTGCCTCAGCTCATCAGGGAGGTGGACTGAGTGGGAAAAACAAAGATGTACATGGCAGGGGCAGTCCCATGTTCACATCGGTGCTCGGTGGTCTTCGAGGCTTTCTAGCCTGGCTCACTGTCTCTTGAAATCTTGTGTGCTTCTTAGCCATTCTCCCACCAGGAACCTCTAACACAATCCCCATTACGTGTGCAATGCCTTCTATTTTTAAAAATACATTTTCACACATAACATAAAGCAGAAAAGTAAATCAAATCATAAGCTTTGTGACGCATTTTCACAAAGTGAACGCACTTGTATGGCTACCCTGACAGCCAAGACCTGCAAACACCATGAGGGTCCCAGTAGCCCCTTCCGCTCCTCTTTCTTACTACCCACCCTCAACCCCTACCCTAACTTCTAACCCCAGTGATAAACAATTCAGACTGTTGCCTTTGATAAACCTGGTTGGCTTTTTCAAGGACGTTATCAGTTTACCTCCAGATATGCAAACAAAATTCACTGTTCCCAGACTGATACATCTTGGTGCTACCTTTGTTCCTTGACTCAGTCTCCCAACCCTCTACTTATATGCGAGCAAACAAAGGATATGCAAGGTCACTGAACAGTGAGCAAAGGAGTATCTCTGAGTTAGTCTTTGACAAACAACTCCTCCCAGAGAGCTTCAGTAATGACGTAATATATTAAGTGTAGGGGGAGAGGGCCTTGAAAAATGATTAGTTCTTTAACTATAAAGATGAATAATTCTTAATGAATCTAGAGACAGAGTTCTTATGTTTCTTTAAAATTTCCAAGCATTTAGGGAAATTTAATTCATTTCTTAAATAACATGAGATCAATAAAATATTCTCTATTATCTCCACTTATGCCAGAAATCATGTTAAGCATGAATTGTTAAATTCCTTTTAAATATTATAATCAGTTACATAAAAATTGATCTGGTTTAACAAGGCTCTATTCTCAGTTTCAACATTTCTTAGGATTTTGCAACAAAGAGAAGAATAAAAAGTGATTCAAAGCAGGATATCATCATTTGTTGCAGACACTGTTGGTTTCAAAATTCGACCTTACTTTAGGAATGTTCTTAACGGACCAATGTGTAAGCCAAATAGTTGGTATCAAATTGTACTTTGTCTGTTCCTCACTGCCTGAGGGGATCTTTCTGCAAATTCTATTTCAATCAAGGCACTACCAAGGGGAAGAAAAATGTTACCATTGGCCTTCTTCTCCTTGTATCAGTTTGTATACTTCAAACTTAATCTTTCTCTAGAGATCTATCCATTTCTCTCTCTTTTTTTTTTAAAGCATATTCTTTTTTTTTTTTTAAGATTTTATCTATTCATTCATGAGAGACAGAGAGAGAGAGAGAGGCAGAGGGAGAAGCAGGCTCCCAAGGAGCAGGGAGCCCAATGTGGGACTCGACCCCAGGCCCCCGGGATCATGACCTGAGCCGAAGGCAGACGCTCAACCATCTGAGCCACCCAGGCGCCCCTATCCATTTCTCTACTCCCAACAAGATTTCTCAAATTTCTCTTAAGTTCCTAATAAACACACCTGAAAAGCCTTGAAGAAAAGCAACAGAGGCAAAAATTATTCTCCAAATCAGTTTATATGATTCATCAAAACTAACTCCTTGAAATACATATAAACATAACACATACAATGCTACCTCTATTATGTACATAAAATCTTCTTTCCTATCAATACAAAAGCTTTAGCATTTAATATATTTTTAAGAGTGAAAATCTATGTTTTCTTATGTCCTATTCAAATAAATAATCTTATATGTTGCATTGCTTTCCCTGAAAAAAAATATTTTCAGAGCTTTGGGGTACATCTGATATGTGAATTACAAATTTTTGTCCATCTTTTAAGGTTACAAGGGCTTCTTGTCCCACAGGAAGGCTGAGTTTGACTGTGCTTTCCGTGGCCTTGTCCTCCAATAATACCTGGATGAGCTGCAAGGGGGAAATGTTTAAAAGACAGAGATAGAAAGAAAAGTTATTCCCTGTTGCAGGACCCACCATTTATATTCTTCTACCACGCCCTCGCCCCACCCTTGGACCTCAACTGGAAGCTTCTGCCTTTATTTGTTCCTACTACAGGATATCCTAACTTCTTTGAAGAATGCTCGGGGCCTGGTGAGGACTTCAGGGAAGGAATCTCAACCCTGGGATGGTGTAAGAGAGAGGGGCCATGGGGGGTGAGGCAGGTGGGCTCTCTTTAGGAAAAGGAATGGGCCTGCAGTTGTTTGTGAGGAGCTGAGAGCAAACCAACACTCTTCCATTAAAGACACGGGAGAGTGTGGATCCGTTGTGAAAATCAAGAAGGAACCTGTGAAATGTTTAAGGGGCTCCTAGGTGGCTGCAATGCTCATCGCTTTGGCTGCCTTCCAGATGGATACCAGTCCCTGCATTCTTGGCTCAAATTCCCACATAGACCCTCCCTCCACCATCCATCAAATACACCAGTAGATAAGGGGTGGTGGTGGGGGAACCATGAAAACAGTCATTGGTTAAATTAACACTCAGTTGGGTAGTAATAGATTTGAGAGATTCACAGATTCTAGAGTTAGCTTAGTGCCCACTCTTGGATAAGCCATCTAACTTGCCTGAGCAAGGCTTCCTATCAGAGAAACCAGGATACTATGCCTTCCTTCCCTTAGCTCCGACGGTACTGGGAAGATTAGCAATTCCTTGGACATGAATACTTTCAAACTGATAGAGACCTATTTTCTTGGGTCTGGTTTCATTGATAACCCCCTCCACGCCCCATAAGGGAATATATTTTACAAAGATGTACACAAAACAACTTCAAACGCAAGGTGAGTGAAAGTATTTCTCACTCTTTCTCCCTAAATTTGACAATAACCATCACCACCCAATGAGAGGATGTTTTTCTTCTCTCTCAAAAAAATCATCTTTACCTTTGTCCTATAGCCAGAGTCCCTTGTTTTTAAATATTTTTGCCATGCTTTAATCTTTGAGTACATGCCCTAAAGTGAAAAATGTGTAGTATGCTTTTTTGTTTTAATTTTTTATTTCTAAATATTTTTTTAAGTGATCTCTACACCTAATGTGGGGCTCAAACTCACAAGCCCAAGATCAAGAGTCACGTGCTCTACTGACTCAGCCAGCCAGGTGCCCCCATGTGGTATGTTTTTAAAAAGAATATTCCTTATTTATTTATTTTTATTTATTTTATTTTTTTTAAAGATTTTATTTATTTATTTGGCAGAGAGATAGAGAGAGAGGACGAGTAGGCAGAGAGGCAGGCAGAGGGAGAGGGAGAAGCAGGCTCCCCGCCGAGCAGGGAGCCCAATGCGGGGCTCGATCCCAGGACCCTGGGATGATGACCTGAGCTGAAGGCAGCCGCTTAACCGACTGAGCCACCCAGGCGCCCCAAGAATATTCCTTATTTAATATCCGTGATTTTTTACTTTATTCTTAAACACCCCTGGGCACCTTCCTATCGTGAACGTTGCTGGAGCGTAGAAGAGTGACAGATGGATATGGCAGTCCAGAATGCTGACTCTGGATGTCATCATAGGTGCAGGGCAACACTAAATTGTTCAAAGAATGAGGAAGCCACAGATGTGCTGCTGAATGGGGTGTTAACTCGTGGCAGATGAATGCAGATGGGACACTGAGGGTGTGCTTTTTTGTTGATGAGGAGTGCAAATGCTGAATAATGAATGCAATAAAAATTAGATGAGCATAACTTTTTGGTGTTAGAGTGTTTAAGTCATTATAGCTAATTCAGCAGGCATGCACAGACAGAAGCAGGTTTAATTAATCTCTAATGCATATTACCTTGGGTTATCTGACATTCATCTGCCTGTATTGCTTTATTATGTAGTTCAATTAAGTATTTAATGTCTTTCTCCATTGTTTCCACCAATTAAATATAAGTCAAACCCTACTGCAATAAACTTCGGAGTTGCTAGGGGATTGGGTGGAGTGTTGTGGAAAGGCGCTCAGATTAAGTTTCTTTGGAGAAATAATAATGATGACTAATGATTATGGGTTCTTACTATGTTCCAAGAATTTTGCGATGATTGACTTATTTAAACTTCTTAACAGCCCTATGGAATTAGATATTATTATTCCCATTTTGTAGATAAGGAAGCGGAGGAACAGATAAATTAAGCAGCCTGCCCAAGGTTCTCAGCTAAGAAGTGGAAGATAGGGCATTTGAACCCAGGAAGTTATGTACTAGAATTGCCCACTTACGTTCCCAAGTCATCAGACTTGAAGGTATTTTTAATTCATTCCCAAGTCACTGCTTTTGGAATTAGAGCACATGGTAGCACCTTCTGGGGAGAGAGAGGGTGCTAGGAAGGGACAGTTATGCCAGGAGATCTACAGAGGTTTGAATCCCTGCTCTGCCAATTACTAGCGAGGTGACCTTGGGAACATTATTCCACCCCTCATGAGCCTCAGTTATGCTATCTGTGAAACGGGGGCAATGATGGTACATCTCATTGGGTTGTTGAAACGATGCATTTAAATGCCCAGCACAAGGAGCTGACTGTCTGCTCTCCACCAGCTTCTAACTGTGGCCAAAGAAGTAAAAGTTTACTCCCAGTTACCTTGGTGACTAAGGGGCATGTCAAATTGTCTACAGTCTTAGCTCTTTCCCCAGCCAGTGAGTGGAGAGATGTACACACTTGGAGCTGAGCATCCAGCACAATTGCTTGTCCTGTTAGGGTTCCATAGAATGCTCCAGAGTGTACTCAGGGGGGCTTCCTACAGGCCAGCCCTTTCTGGACCCTGTTGCCAGGACAGGGCAATCGTTCAGAGGGTCAGGGTGCAGGGAGAGACATTCCACTGGGCACTGCCTGGCCAACTGGGTCTAACTGGGCCTTCTCTCTGCCAACAGTCCTGAAATACCAGGTCGTGAGTGATGCCCTAATTGTCCCCAGCTGTTGTTCTCCTAAGGTGGCCCAGCTCTCCTGCCCCTGCCATGGGGTCCCTGATTTGAGGTCAGTATGTCACTATGTCCCTATTTCATGCCTATTCATCATGTCTGCTTCACAGACACACTCTCAGAGGAGGTGAGTTTCTTATTTATAGACATGTCTGAATCTACTCCACCAACAGCATCAAAGGCAGCTGGATATATGAACTTACTATTACAAGGTAAGAAAACAAAAACCAAAGACAGAGAATTTGTAAACCTGAGAGGCATCTCTTTTGCTCTTGCTCACATTATTTTTGTCTAGTATGGTGTGCCAATCCAAGTGCTCAATAACAGGGTTCTCTGGGGGTGCCTGGGTGGCTCAGTCAGTTAAGCATCCAACTCTTGGTTTCAGCTCAGGTCATGATCTTAGGGTCCTGGGATTGAGCCCCGTGTCGAGCTCCCCGCTCAGTGGGGAGTCTACTTGTGGATTCTCTCCTTCTCCCTCTGCCCCTCCCCCTGCTCACACACTCTCTCTAAAAATAGATAAATAAATCTTTATATATAAAAAAAATTTGATCTCAGGCTCCTGGGATTGAGCTCCACATTGGGCTCCCTGCTCAGCGGGGAGTCTGCTCTTCCCTCTCCCTCTGTGCTCTCTCTCCCTCCCTCTCTCTTTCAAATAAATAAATAAAATCTCTTAAAAAAATTAACAGGGTTCTCTGAACTCTGGAGTACTTGGAATGAGGGTTTGTTCAGGAAGGAAAGATCCCTTGGAGGTTGTGGTTATTGTGAGGACTGTAGGGCATGGACAGTTTCAGGCTGTGACTCATTTCCATGATCAAGACCACTGTTAACTCAGGTGAAGGGCCATGCCTCTGCCTGGGTCTCCTACTCAACTCAACTCCTCATCTTCTCAAAAGAAGAAGGAACTTGAGGGCTCAAAAGAAATCCTGTGCAAAGTGGCTAAACTTCCAAACATGTGCATAGAAATTTTAAAAATTAATACTAAGGCAATTTTTTTTTTTTTTTTTTTTTACACCAGGTACCCCCGCTTCCTCGGTCAACAGAGGAGTTGCAGTTGCTTGTTTCATCAGTTTGGCTCCTCTTTCTAGCACTCAGAGAGGGCCCCCTCTCTGACCTCTGCAACCTGTGTCCTATTCTCCTTGGGGCATGGATCACCCTCTTCTGATCTCGTGTTGTGGGAGAAGAATGGACTGGAGATCAGGCAGGCCAGGACTCCAATCTCTGTTCCACTGTTTACTTGCTGTGTGACTTTGTGTAAGTCACTTAGCTTCTCTGAGCCTCAGTTACCTCAGCCATGACATGAAAATGGTAAGAGCAGATACTCTGCAGGAGTATATGGCTTTGAGATGATGCATATAAAGGGTGTATAGTAGGTGTTAGATAAATAGCAATTCTTTTTTTTTTTTTTTTGAGGTGGGGGGAGAGGCAGAGAGAATCTTTTTTTTTTTTTTAAAGGAGGGAAGGGCAGAGAGAGAGAATCTTAAGCAGGCTTCATGCCCAGCATGGAACCGGACATGGGGCTCAATCTCACAACCCTGAGATCAGGGCCTGAGCTGAAATCAAGAGTTGGCCACTTAATTGACTGAGCCACCCAGGCGCCCCAGCAGTTCTCATTTTTATATCTTTCAGGATGTACCCCAATTCCATCTTTTCCAAAATCCAAAATACCAGAGGTGTTTTCAGTGTTTCTCTCTTAGTTTAGTTAGCTCAGTCAGTCTAACCACACCTGGTAAGTTGTGGGAAGGCAAGACCCAGGCCATCCAAATATTCCACACCTCTGAGTGTGCCAGGTACCTATCTATGCACCACGAACCTGAGCTGACCAGTGATCAACAGATAAGCTACTATAATCACCTCTGGCAAAATCTCCCAAAGCAAAGACGGATCTAGAATCATGTTTCGTTGTTTGGACAAAGTGATCTTTATGGGTTTCCTAACCATGTGATAGTTCTTAGTCCTTTGCAAAGACTGCAGAAGCCGGGGCCCCTGTGTCTGTACCTTATTGCCCGTGTCACTGTCCACCAGGAAGCCCAGGACCCTGAGAACCACACCGCTCACACCCATGGGACATTGGCTCTGGCCGCTGTGTTTCAGGGTCACCCAGTGTGGATCCACACTTGGGCTTTCATACTCCTGCGGTGGTGAAGAATGTGGAGGGTGGAAAGACGCCTGGTCTGGCTGGACAAGAGACCGGTCATCTGGTAGCATTTCCTTGAGATGTCCCCCATCGTCGTCCTCCTCCCCCTCCTCCATGCATGACTGAAGTAGATGAGTCACAAATTCCAAAAGCAGCAAGTGGAACAGATGCCAAGAGCCTACATTGAAATAACAACCCCAAATGAGTAATTAGATAGACAGATGGACAGATAAACAGATCACTATGGAATTACCAACTTTTCTGGGGCTTTTAACTTCTGTGTACTGGGGCCTTCTCACTCCTATAGCAGATCCTGGGGGGTCCTGGGCAGGTATTCCATACCCGTGAACCCCAGCAAGGTGGCTCCTGGGACAGAAAGCACAGACAGCTAAATAGCCTGAGCCATGAGAGGGAACTTAAAGCCCATCTAATGTGAGGTGGGAGAAAAGCAAATCCTACAGAGAAAGAGGTGCGGTTCCCAGAGCTGGAGAATGTACCTCTCAGCCCCCTTTGGTTGGCACACGGGGTAGTTAAGGGACAGGCTGGGAGGAGATGTGGAGGCAGATTATGGAAGGGAGCCAGCTGCCGATGGGAGGCTGGAAATGTAGCGCCTGCAGGCCCGCCATCAGGGAGATCGTGAAGGGGAGACAGGAGGGCATGTGACTCAGCTGAACGCTCCAAATCCCAAGGCCTTTGGTCTTCCAGGAAAGAAGGATAATTAATGTTCAGCTGAAAAGCGGGGCAGGGTTGAGGGGAGGGGGATCTGGCTTATTGCTATCATTAAAAGATACTTTTTTTTTTCTTAAAAATTTTATTTATTTGACAGAGAGAGACACACAGAGAGAGGGAACAGAAGCAGGGCGAGTGGGAGAGGGAGAAACAGGCTTCCCGCTGAGCAGGGAGCCTGATGTGGGGCTCAATCCCAGGACCCTGGGATCATGATCTGAGCCGAAGGCAGATACCCAATAACTGAGCCACCCAGGCGCCCCAAAAGATACTTTTTTAATGAAGGTAAAACCACGGCTCTCAACAGATATAAAATGAACACGTGTCACTCAACAGATATAAAATGAACACGTGTCAAAGATCTCATGTAAGTCATTTATTAAAGAGGAAGTTCGTAAAATGTTGCCAACTTGTTCAAAGGAGAATTCCAAGCACTGAGCATGTATAGACAGTAAAGATGCTCCACAGATCTGTCCTCAGGGCAGTAATGAATAGCCCATCCACCTGACACAATTAGTTTGCATTTCCCTGGGGGAGAATCATTTGCATTATTATTGATACAATTTAGAGAGTTGTAAAATAACTCAAAACACAGGAAAGCTGAAGATAACTCAGAAGGGTGCACTGAAACTTCTGCCTATTTCAAAGCCTTTCGTCCATTTCCAGCAAACTTTGTCCATTTCAGAGCCTTAGGCAATGTTTGTTTTTCCGTGATGGATCCCGGGGAGACAGAATGGCCTGACCTGGTCTGGAATAAGCCTGACCAGTAACCTCTGGCCCATTTAACCACATGAAGAGGAAAAACCAGTGTAAATACTTTTTGGGACATCATACAGAGGTCCAAAGAGGGTGTGTGGTGGGGTAGGGGGCAACAGCTTCAGGGCTGGGTTTCTTATCAGGAGTTTAGCACAGGAGCTCCACTCCCTCACTTTGCTCTGGGAGAGCATTAGCATAAAGCAGAGTCATTTTGGACTTCACTAAAGGGGAGAGTCTCATTACCAGTGAGTGTCACCTCCATGGATGACAGGTGACAGCAGCCACCCTCGAAAGAGTTCCAGAGTGTTGGCAAAACTGGTCTACGATAAAGCTTGTCTTCTCTTCCTCGTTTCACCTGCCTGCCGTGAGGGCATCTGGCAGCTCTCTGGAGCAGGGATTCTTCACCCAGATTGGTGTGCAAGCTCACAGGGGCGGAGACTTTGTCTTTTCACTGCTGTTACGCCTAGTGCCTGGGAAGGTGCCTGGGACTTTGTAGGGACACAATAACTATCCACTGGAATGAATGATCCTCTCCATGGGGCTCAGTGGTGAACTTCCCTTCCTACAGTTCCTCTATGCTGCGTCTTTGCCACAGATGGGACAGACGTGACCCTTCCTGACAAAGAAAGACCACCTATTTGAGCAGATAGTTTGCAATGGATGCTACTTCACTCTTTCCACTATCTGCATACAATGGTGACTGGATCAATCGTTAGTCCTGAAATTTAAACTTGGGTGCCCCAAAGAACCCATTTTCCCCCCCATCTCAGTTGGCTCCCTGGGTGCTTTTCTAAAAACACCCAAGTACACAATTCAAAAACAAGGGGAGGCCTCTTATGCATCCAACCATGATGGAAAGGGAAAGGGAAGCTTGGTTTGACTGTTTGATGGACTATCACGGTTGCCACTAAAACACAATTATTATGGCTTTCTAGGTCTGTGTTGTATTTTACAAAAAAGGTGAAAAGAGGGGCGCCTGGGTGGCTCAGTTGGTTGAACGTCTGCCATCGGCTCAGGTCATGATCCCAGCGTCCTGGGATGGAGTCCCTTGTGGGGCTCCCTGCTCAGCGGGGAGTCTGCTTCTCCCTCTGCCTCTGCCGCTCCCTCTGCTCGTGTTCCTGCTCTCCCTCTCCCTCTCACAAAAATAAATAAATATTTTTTTAAAAAGGTGAAAAGAAGGTGACTGGATTCTATGCTTAATAACATTTTAAAATACCAAAATGTTTTGTGTTCTCTGACTTACCGAAACTATCTCTGTGGCAGAGAGTCATGGCTTTGCTCACGGCGGTGAGAAGGAAATTCCATCTTAGCTGGAAGCTGGCGGCCAATTTGATAAACTCTTCTTTGCTTCTGCTGGGCTATTACATTTTTGTGAGGAAAAAAAATGCTGGGGTTTGTGACAAAGTCTGGAAGATCATGTACGCACGGCTGCCACGCACAGACGCCCCCAAGTGGCGGGGCAAGAAGAGGAAGAAGAAACGATGAGGCAGAGGCACACCGGCCTATATGTGGTCTCCCGCATCTCCTGTGGAGATGATTCTAGGGCAGAACCCTTTGAGGTTGGTGGAGAGAAGGAAAGAGGTGGGTAACTGGCCTACAGTTTTTCAAAAGCGGTCATTTGTGAAGCACCACAGAGGACTGGCGCGGGCAGCCTCTCTGGGCCCACCTGGCAGTCGCCCCTGAGAGAGCTGCTGGCCGCTCTATACCTGCCCAGTCTGAGCGCGTGCAAAAGCGGCCCAAGACCCCACACTAATGAAGGTAACTGCGCTGATTCTGGAAAGCACAAAGCTGGCCGCTGCACCATGTGCATGACCTGAGGCCTGGAAGCTTCCATCCGGGCAGCCAGTGGACAGGCTGGGTAGCACTAAACTGGGTACCAGTGAGATGCCTCCACATGCAGGCTGCAAAACTCCATCTAGACGGAGAGTCGCCTTGGGGATTCTATGAATCTCGCGGGCATGTGTTAGAATGAACGCCCCTGAAGCCCTCCTAAGCCTCATCATGTATTTGGGCCACACACGGGGCGCGACCACAAGTCTCTGAGGAGGAGATGTTGAGCCTGGCTAGAAATGAGGGAATAATACCCTTTTTCATCTCTGCTGCTCCTTCCTCTGCACACTGTGAGTGCCCCGGGCTCTGGGAGGTGGTGAACCCCATCCGGGAGCAGCATCCTCCCACCGTGGGCTCCTGGCCCCTGGCCTGGTGCTTCTGACCACATAACACAGGACTCCCAGGAGGAGCCCCGCTCAACAGACACAAGGATACTTCTGAAAAGCATGGGGAGAAGTAGCCCTGGGTGACCAGCACTCTGCACAAGTGTTGAAATGTAAACCCTGAGCGCTGTGGCTACCCACGTGGCACTTCAGGCCCCTGTGTCTAGAAGCTGCTGCTGGGCCCAAACCAGTGAGAACTGGGAGAGGGAGCACGTGACCCAGCTGACCGGCTTCCTCTGTGAGCCTGCAGCCAGACGCCAGCCACCGAAGCCGTTAGTCACCTCCCACATGCCTCAGGGCTTATATTTCCACAGTCTGAGTATTTTATTGACAATAGTCTGGTTTTTTATCAGCCAAGATGTTGTACAAAAACAAGCCCTTCAAAGGCACGGTTACAAAAATACCATTTTTCTAACATGCCTCATTTGTGAAGGCTGAAGATACGGGGGTGGGAGTCTTGGGAAATACAGTGTTACATGGTCTAAAACAGGGTGAGCCTCTCGGGCTGCTTTGAGGCAGGATTGGTATTACTGGTCTCAGGGGGACTCATCTTGGTTCAAGTCAGGGGTGGAGTGAAAACCCAAAACAAGGAACAGAGGCTTGAAAGCTTCTACGGGTGAAGCTATCAAATGAATACATGTCTCCACAGCAAAGCAACCCTGGACATGCTTACCACTGTTACAAACAGGCTTTGCCAAAGCCCAGCGAGGAGAAAGAAAAGCCATACGGAATCTGGAATGATTATCACCCAGAGGCAAAGAATGGAAACAGACACCTGCCAAGCGTTGGAACTGACTTCCAAACTCCTTCCCGAAAAGTTTCCTGGTTCATCTCTGAGGTGTGTCACCTTACTGCCACCTGCAGTCTTAGGTATTACCTGTGCCCTTTTTTCTTTGATAGAGAGGACAGGCATATAGACAAGAACACGTGGGGCAGGAAGGGGGAGAGAAAGAAATGTGACTGGAGGCTTAACAGAAAGCCCAAAGTCGAGTTTCTGGCCCAGGCCCTCCAAGTCTTTGTTCTCTGCTCCAGAGATGTCTGCTTCTTCCGTAAATGGCCCTCCATTTTTCCATATGCTCATTCTGCTCTTGCCAGTCTCGTGTGGACATTGTTCCTTTTCTTAGTTTGCTTTAATTCTATTCACCTTCTACATCTTGTTTAAATCCCACCTCCTTCATCAAGGCCCTTCCTAACTGCCTCAGCCTTCAGAGGACAATGCCTCAAGGCAGCGCAGCCCTCGGCTGCCTCGTCTGGGTCTAGGTTTTAATGCATAGCCCCCAGCTCCTCAGCCACCACCCCCTCTGGGTCGCTGGGCGGGGGTGCTGGGACTTTCTCTGACAGTACTCTTAGCTCTTACAGTGAGGCTGCCAAGGCAGAGGATGAGGACAACAAGCCAAAGTAACGCCCTAGTCAAGTAACACCCAAGTTTCAAGTCGACCAGAAGGACCAAACCCATCTGTATCTAAAACAATGCATCTTTGATTTTGTGAAATCAAGCTTAACACTTGGATGGTTCTGCAAAATACCTAGACCAGCACTGTTCTCCCTAAATAGACTGTTTTCTCTCTTCCTCCTAGACATTCTTGCTTGGTGCACACATACACTCATCCATGCTCATGGGCTCGCCCTCACACACATTCACCTACATACCCATGTTCAGTCCACACTCATGCTCACCTGCACACTCACCCACGCTCACCCCCACATGCTCATCCACCATCACCCCCACTCACCTGCACATACATGCTCACTTGCACACACACCTGAGACCACACATGCTCACCCAAGTGCACGTGCTCACCCACAAACACACACCTGTATGTGCCAGCCTCTGATTCCTGCCTTGTTGCAGGAGGTACTGAGACACCACTTCCCTATCTTTAATACCCGCACCAACCTTGACACATTTCTGGCCAGAGAAAACTCTTTCATTGCACCAGGTCATGGGCACTGGTGCTAAAATGTAGCTAGAATGATCAACAGCCCTTTCTTCCCTTAAAAAAAAAATAATGGTTTTGTACCTGGAAGACAAATGTTTGGAGATTTGAGGATAGACAATTCAGGAATATGCTGAGATCTGTGGATGTCCCCAGCAAAGAAATCAAACTGCTTAAACCTGGAAACAAAAGAAACAAAACGATTGTGAGCAAAGTAGCAGGATTTTACTGTAGGTATTTGTATACTAGGTGACCTAGGGGACAACACTGGACTGGTAGTTCAAAGGCATTTCCTGGGGCCTCACACTCCTTTTGAACACAAAGGAAGAATTCTAAAGCTGGATTTGTCACCTCTGCGGTCAACTAGTTCAGAGTTACATGGTCTTGCCTCTTAGGAACCACGTCTGTCACTTGTTGAAATGGAAAAAAAAATATTTTGAAATAATAACTACACCTTGTAATTATACAGAACCCAGCTACAGATGAGCTCATTGCATGATACAGACATGAGCTCACCTACCCTTGCCGTTTTCACAAGAGGGGTAGTTTATTAATGTCCTTTAAACCCATGGTGGACATCAAAGCCGATGAGGGATGTGCCTTGTCTGGGGCTATAAATTCAGTACAGACCTGAAGGGTGGGGCCCAAGCATGTGTGACATCAGGACTGGGTCCTCACCTGCACAGGCAGCACTGAGCAAAGAACAGTCTTGGGCTCGCCCACCTTTTGGAATGCGGCTATGTACCAAGCAGAGTTTAGAAACCTGAGTAAGTTGCCATGGCCCTGACTGAGGCTTGGCCAGGTCTCATCTGGAGGATCCTCCAGGGACACCTCCAGCATTTATCTGCTAGGCGTCAGCAGTGGTGACCAGAATACTGCCTCCCTGCTGGCTCTGTGCCCTCTTGGAAGTTCTCTTCACAAGAATGCCAGTAGGAGCACACAGGACTACTGGGCAGGCTTCCGGGGGAGAGGCCTCATGCCCTTCTGAGGCTCCCTGCGCTCTGGCTGGGGGCAAGAGCAGGCTTTGGGCAATTACCTGGAGTTTGGGGGAGAACCAGTAGCCTGGGAAGAGGGCCTTTTGGGCTCCTACTAATGAGCACTGCTTGTCCATATCTCTGAAGTTTCCTAGGTTAGGGGTTTACCTTCTTATTACTGGTTTGGGAGGGAAGGAGCTGGGATTTGGAACAGCCAGACAATAGGGGCAGGGGTGACCCGCCGACAAGTATGGACCTATTTATATATTTTAATAACTGGTACAATCCTACCAAAGTCGGCCCTACTTCCAGGTTAAGAAAGAGGCCAGGATAATTTGTGGTGCATTTATGCACTACTGAATCCATGTATTCAACTAGTTATGAAGTATGTGGGTGCTACCATGCGCCAGCACCGTGTTGGGTGGACCAAGATGAATAAGCCACAGCTGACACCGGAAGAAGCCCACAGGTTCTGGGGAGGCAGCTCTCAGCACAGCTAAGTGTATCAGGACAGGGCCAGGCTCATGGAGGATGAGGCTACTGGACCTTCCCGGGCCATCCTGGGGGAGTGTCTGGAACGTGCATGAATGGAGCGCGGCTCCCATGGCCCCTCCTGGCAACTCTCCTACAAAGGCCTAGAGATTCGCCCGTAGTCTGGGGGAGGAGGTCATACACCTTCTGCAGCTCTCCTCCTGAAACAGCACCCAGGTTTTCCCCGCTGAGTGAGGACAGCTGCTTCTCTCACTACTCTCGCTTCCCGGAGATGGAACAATGCTGTCAGCCCGCTTGTCAAGCTCTTTGTACAAGGGAGATTTTTCCCTTGAAAACAGTTACAACTCTCAGATAGCAAAGGGCAGGAATATCCACATACTTACTATCACTTGTTTGGAAAGTAGTGAAATAACGGTAAGAGCACATGGCTAAGCTTCACCTTGTGAAAAATAACACTGGTAATGCTCACAATAGTGACACAGCGGAATCTGGCAAGGCAGGATTAACTTAATGTGATTCGGACCGAGTTAGAAGAGACACTGTTGAATCTGCATGTACAAGATCGATGTTTTTTTCCAAAGGAGACACCCTAGGTTGATTTCCAGGAAGAAATACTGGGAAGCAACAACCACCCTCCTCTGTTCATTCATTCAACAAACGTGTATTAGCACTGGTGACATGGCGAACCCTTCCTCACCCCTGCAGGAAGAGATGTGCGAGCAGATAAATGATAATATCAAAGAGTAAAGTAGGTTCCACCTCTATTAAGAATTCATAAACTAGTGATGGCCATGCCAGCCCCAAATATATCCCAAATGACCCAATAACGCAAGGTGCAGAAGGGAGATTACATTTCATCTCCGCATGTGTCTCCAGGTCAGCGGCACTACTCGGGTTACTTGGCAGGGCTTTCTTAGACATGTCCAAAGTGCCTCGACTGATGATGGCATGTAGATCCGACTTCAAAACGCTGACTCTCCTGTTATTTTTCAACACCATTCTCATAGTCTAAAGATAATGGAGAAGCATAATAACTTCATTAAATCTTGTCCTTTTACTTTTGCCTAATTCCCCTCTCCAAAAGACTAAGTTTTTTTTTTTTTTTTTTTTTTTTTTTTTTGAGAAAGAGAAGTGGATTTGGGTATAACCCACTAAAACTGAATCCTACATGACAACTGAAATGTTCAAATTGCACGTATTCTAGGATGGCCTTTCTGAAAATCACCTTTCAGAGTCCTTCTGCTCAGAGGCAGATGTGGTCAGGGCTCCTGGGGCTCTGTGGCTCTTCCTCTCCCTGATTCTTATTCCCTGCACCCCACTCCAAGCACCTGAACTACTCTAGAGAGGAGCACGGCGGCTCTGCCGGAAGCTCTGCAAGGAGAATGTGGCTCCATAGACGCCAGTTCCAGAGGGGGGCTGCGGGCACCAGACGCTATCTCTGTCCTTCCTCTGGGCCATGAATTCAGCTGCTGGGAGCTGACTTTTTCAGCCACCCAATGGGGACAATCCAATCCCCTCCATTTCTGGAGCCCCAGGGCTGAGCAGGGGCTCATCCTCAACACCAGCCTCAGGAGCAGGCCCTGCAGCTACCTCCTCCATCTGACAGGGGAGGAGCCTGAGGGCACCTGGGGTGTTGAGTAAACTTTCCCCCAACCATCATGTTCAGAAAGAGAAGATTCAGAGCAGGGTGGCTCTAGAACCCGAGCTTGCCACTTGGGCTGGCCATCACCAGTTGACCCAATCAGGAATGAGAAAGTGCTGGAGAACCGGATGGGCTGTGAGCACAGAGGCAGGAAACAACCCCGGGAAACGTGAAGTCAAGAGAGAGTTTTGTGCTGGAAGGACAGAGATGGCCAAGCGGAGGGGCCCGGCAGTGCTCCTCCTGAGCTGGGACTGATTTGGAACAGAGCTGCAGTCTAAGCGCTGTCCCAATCTGGTGTCCACAGGATTTCAGAACAGATTCCTGAGGGGCCCACACACTGGCATTATAGAATTTTTTTTTTTAAAGATTTTATTTATTTATTTGAGAGAGAATGAGAGATAGAGAGCACGAGAGGGAAGAGGGTCGGAGGGAGAAGCAGACTCCCTGCTGAGCAGGGAGCCCGATGTGGGACTTGATCCTGGGACTCCAGGATCATGACCTGAGCCGAAGGCAGTCGCTTAACCAACTGAGCCACCCAGGCGCCCTAGAATCTTTCTTTCAGCCCTTCTCTGCCTTCCTCTAACACTGAAGCTACATAAACAACCCAGGAGGGAAAAGGTCAGAGCTGAGAAACCTGGCAGACTGGACACACGGAGTCCATGGGGCCTTGCACAGGGTGACGGAGTCCATGGGGCCTTGCACAGGGTGACGGTCTCCATCTGTCTATTCTAGACTCTGCCATGATGCCCTTTCACCTCTGACACTGGCTGGCCCTGGTCAGCACTTATGTGGATTCTTCCTCTCGAACTTTAGAACACTGACCTGCTTGTTCTGCCTTTTCTCCTGCAGGGAGAACCTTTCTGAGCAGGGGAGCAGTGGGGTGGGCTTCTAGCTGAGAGTTTTGGGCACTCTACACCTTCCCAGTTAGTGGCCAACAAGGTCCTCCTGTCTGCCCTCTGCCCTCTAAGGAGATGGATATGGCTTCCCTACAACGGGAGCTACCACCTGCTCTTAGGACATACTTGCACCTTTCACTTTTTGCTTCAGGAAACTGCTTTGTTCCCTACTGTCCTGTTGGCTGAAACCTACCTTTGCCATATTGGAAAGGTATGTCTTCCTTCTTAGTCTTTTGACAAACACAGTAACTTCTGTTGAGAACAAAACATATGGCCATTATTAATACTGTAGCTTCAAGTTTTTTTTAAATAAATATTTTTATTTATTTATTTGACAGAGAGAGAGAGTGGGCGAGAGAGTGCACAAGCAGGGGGAAGGGCAGAGGGAGAGGGAGAGGGAGAAGCAGACTCCCCACTGAGCAGGGAGCCTGATGCGGTCCTCGAGCCTAGGACCCTAAGATCATGACCTGAGCCGAAGGCAGATGCTTAACCGACTGAACCACCCAGGCGCCCCTGTAGCTTCAAGTTCTTACGCACACAGTGGGGAAGAAGGTGCACAGCACGGACATGAGGCCCGCGGGTTTGCCCAGGAAGGTACAGCTGCCTAAACTGCCCTCCACACAGGGAGGCCTCCACGCATCCTGGTCTTCCACCGCCCACTGGCCCTTTCCCGAATGGCTAGGAGATACTGGCAGGGGCCACTTGACTAAAACCATCCCCCCCCGCCCCTCTGTGCCAGAATGTGATGTACTCCCAGCATCTGACGTGCCTGCTCAAAGGAGTTTAGGACTTCCCCCAACTTTGTATCTCTACAGTGCTCTCCTCAACAACTGACCCAAGGAGGGGCGCCTGGGTGGCTCAGTCACTTGAGCATCCGACTCTTGATTTCAGCTCAGGTCAGGATCTCAGGGTCCTGGGATCGAGCCCTGCATTGGGCTCTGTGCTCAATGGGGAGACGGCTTCAGGATTCTCTCTCTCCTTCTGTTCCACCCCCATGCTCACTCGCTCTCTCTCAAATAAATAAATAAATCTTTAAAAAAGAAAAGTGACCCAAGAAAAGGAAAGGGCGAAAAGAGGAAACATAAAGGGAGTGTGTGCATGTATTCATCTGACAAATATTTATGAGGGACACTAGTGCAGTGTTTGCTCCATAAATGTGTGCTGGGTGTTCACCGGATTGTTGGACGAAGGAGGGCAGCCTCTACCTGCTAAGGGCTCACCCTCTGAGGATGGGTCACCAGACCTACAGATGCCTTCCCCACAGCAGGGTAAGAGCCCCGGGCAGTGTGAGAGCCACCTGGGGAAGAATGAAGGAAGCGGTGTGGGGGGGTGCAGAGGGGAGGGAGGGGCCTGTTTGGAAGAAGGTGTCAGGTGTGGCTTCATTTAGAATGTGCAAGTTAGGAGTTAGGGAGGGGTGAGGGCTTGGCGGGGGAGGGAGGTGGGGGGTGGGGACGGGGCTGGCATTCTAGGCAGAGACAGGAGCAGGAATAAGGACCTTTTTGGATACAACCTGTCTTGTGTTGCTGGGGAGCACCAGTGGGGGGATTCCCCCAGGGGTTTGGGACAAGGATGAGACCAGAGGCCAAGCTGTAAATGACTCCGCATAGTGAGTGAAGGCCTGTGGACTGTCCAGGCAGCAGGGACCGTGGAAGGTTTTAATGGGTCAGATCACTGTGTAGAACCATCACTAGGGGCAGAGGGATGTGTGATCGAGGGGGTGAGGCTGGAGGCAGGATGACCAACAAGAAAGCTCTGAAGTAGCCTCAGGGAGGGACGGAGGGAGACTGGGCTTGAGTGGCGAAATCTCCTCACTTCATGGACCCTCTGCCACAGCAAGTTCCAGACCTCACGTTCCCTGCAGCACCCTCTTTCTGCTGATTCTTGGTTGGCAGTCTCCGGCCCACGGTCCCTGCCCGGCCATGGGAACATGTCCAGGTGGGTCGCATGGGATCAAGTTTCCCAGTGTGAGTACTGAACACAGCAAGGGGTGCAGGGCTGGTGGGTTAAAATTAGAGCTGGTCCTGTTCTGGGGCCAGTCTGAGAAGACAGCAAACAGTGTGCAAAGAAAGCAAGACTCAGCCCTGAGCAAGCTGGCCCAGGAAGAGGAGGGCCCGGGTGGGGAGGGCGCTGGAGGCAGCTACAGGCAGTGGTGGAAAACCTCACAGAGGCAGGAGGGGGAAAAGAGGTATTCCAGGACCATAAAGCATGTCCTGCACACGCGGGTGAGTGTTGGCATTTTAAGCTGCTGTAGGCCTTGAGCAGACAAGCAGCCTGGGGGAAGTAGTCTTCAGAGACTACCACCTGGCAGCAGGATGGAAGGGAACATGTTCTAGAAGGTCAGTGGGGAGACTGAGACCACAAAAGTGGGAATGCCCCAGTGGCCCAAGAGGTGTGAAAAAGTTAAGGACATGGGAGGAATTTCTAAGGAGGGAGCGATATTCTTGGAAGCCTTGCTGAGAGGCCACACAGAGCACAAAGAGGTGGAAGAATATTGGGCCACCTAGTCCAAGGATTGCAGGCTGCCCTCAGGAGGCTGGTTTGAGAAGGCACACATTAGTCACCAGCTGGACGCACTGTGGCTTCTCCCCTGCCTGGACCATAGTCAGTGGCAACTTTTCTGCACCTCTAACCCCGTGGGCCCGTCAGAAATCCATGTTAGGATTTATAAGGGGCAATCGATGAAAGGGTGTGGATGGATCAGCACAAGGACCCAACATGGCACTAAAGAAAATGCCAGCAGATCCGAACTGGTCAGGCCTTGTGGGCTTCAGTTTAGCGCAGGAGGGGAAGAGTTACCCACCAGCTGAGATGTCCTGCCTCAGTGTGAAAGTTAGATCCTTCATCTACTCTCACAGAATTCATTTTTTTCTTTTCATTGAAACCTACCTTTGAGTTTAGAGATCTGTACAAGGGCTGGAAAACCTTCCAAAGCATTAAGTAGCCACAGCTTAAATTTCTTGCTGAATAACCGGACAGACTTCAGGTACTGGATAGAAACATCTTCCAAAAAGTCATGAAGGAGAACATCCTCAATTCCCTACAACGGAATTGTCGAGAGGAGGTGACTACCGGCCAGGGTAGGCGTCCTCCAGTTCTAAGTGGCCATGTTTGGCCGTGCCACAAACTCAGAGAGAAAGCTACCATGTAGCTCTCGTCTCTGCTCAATGCGTGGGGTGTGTGTCCAGAATGAGATTTTTTTTTCAAAGATCTTAAAATACTGATAATTGTTTCAAAAAATTTCAGAAACACTATTTCAACCAATAGTAGATGGGATCAAACCCAACTACATAAGGGCTGAACCCAGCCTCCAGTTTTCAACCTTTGTGTTAAACATTTCGAGGTACTAGATTGTTTCCTAAAAAATAATAAAGTAAGAGGTAAAGGTTCATGACCAGCTTCAGGAGAAGCATAGAAATTATATACAACTGATCCCCAAATAACAGTAATCACTCTGGAGGTTGAGCATTTAAAAAAAAGCAATGAGAAAACCCAGCACTTCTGTATATTCCAAAGCAATTATTCCAATTACTCATTTTAAAGACTTCTTTGTTGATGTTACCAGAGAAAGAACTTTGACTCAATGCAGGGCTCACTAATCACTGGAACCATACATCACCAGGTGTACTGGCTTTTTCTTTCCATGAGGTAACTCTCACCGAATTTAAAAAAAGAAGCTGAGTTTTAGAGAAAGATTAAAAGGCTCCATCAACACCATGATTTACTCCTTAGAGGGCCTGAAGTCCATGGAGCCTGCAGAACAGGAGGGCTGCAGTCCTAATCCCAGCATCTGGTATTGGTTTCTGGAAAGGACACAAACCAGCAAGGCAAGCAAATGTCTTCCTACCTTGTACAGTTGCACATCATAGCATTTAAAGAGCTGGCACACATCGGGCAATGTCATAAGCATGACTGTGTCTTGCTGCAGAGATTTCCAGAAGGAAGTGAGCAAGTCCTCCACCTGATGAGGGAACAGAACATACCTCCCAAAATTCATTTTGTGTCTGGTGAGACTGATGCCCCGTTATATACTTAATCAGCCCCAAATGGTAATGGGATTAATTTCAGTCCAGTTAATGTATAGCTCGGCCTATCAGCTTTTCCAAGCTGTGTTTTAGAAGTGTTCTTTCCAGCAACCCATCAGTGAGCCACTAGCCAGTTGGATGGGCTGATGTGGAATGGCATTTTCAAGAAGTTTTCTGGAATGAAGGCTGTTTCTGACCACAAGGGGGCTCCTGTTGATTTGTAATAGGATGAGGATCTGGCCACAGAGCACAGACCACCGTTTAGAACAAATGTTCATTGACTGACTGACTCCTTCAATTATTTGTCAGCTCAGAAGGATGTGTAACAGTATTTAATCAAAGAGGCCTCCTTGATAAATTAGAATTCACCCAAGGACTGTGTGAGCCAAAGGGCACTGGTATCATTCTCCATGGAGCCTTCTTTAAAGACTTCTGTAGATACCTTTTGTTGTGGAACAAAATGGCAGCTTCCTTACTTTTCTTTATGTTTGCCCATGTTGACTCTTCAGACTCTATTATTGAACCAGGTGGCCAATCTGAGGTGCCAACTAATAAAGACCCTTGCCTTTTTAGGATTTTTGCAGGCTCAAATATTTTGCAGCGCTGAAATCCTGACACGAGGCCCTGCTGATGACTCTAGGCAAAGAGCTATTCCTGTATACAGGCTGTCAAGGAAGTTACAGCCAACTCTCAAAGTACCTGATGACGACTCTGTGATTTGAAATCCAGTTATTGGGGCATTAATTTTAGAGAAGACATCTCCAAAGAGACTCATAGATATGGAACAAAAAATGCAATAGTGGGATGAACAGGATTATTTAATCTTTTTACTGTCAGGTTGGTGACTTTGGAGCATGGCTTTTGGGGTTGCTGGGTCTGAATGAGGTAGCAACCACGGGCTCATCTCTGCTAACTCCCTCACCACCCTTGTCCAAAGTCATCCAATCCTGTTGCATCTGCTTCAGCAATATTTCTCCAATTTGCCCATCTTTCTCTCTGATGTCACTGTCACTGTTCCAGACTTGACCCCTCCCCTCACTTCTCACCTTGCCTATGACAAAACCTCCTCACTGTCGTCTGCTCCAATATGGCAGTCTTGCATCACTGCTCCCCCACCACCTTCTCAATCAATCAGAATTCTTCACAGGGTATGAGGCCCTTTCTAGGATCAGACTACTTTCCCACATCCCCTATGGTTCTCTCCTTAATAGCTATTTATATCTAGTCACAGTGACTCTCCCGTCATGTCATGCCTGAGAACATCTTGCTGCTCTCACCTACACCATTAGTTCTACCTGGAACTCCTTTCCTACTGCACTTTTGAGTGTATCTGAACCTCTGCTTTTCCACTGCAATCAATAGCATCATGGCTTCCCCTTGGGAGACTATCCGGCCATCATTTTTACTCTTTCTCCCGGCACCCGGAACAATCTAATCAAGCTGCCATTCTAGAACTTGCCATACTGTATCATATTTATTGGCTTATATTGCTCCTTTTAGTACCAGATTGTAAGCTTCTTTTTTTTTTTCCATGAATAGTTGGGTTTATTTCAACAGTGGGTTTGAAACCCTCGCCTTAGGCAAGAGACTACAGTAATTATACCAGGGATAGACAATTTCCTACACTGTCAAATATATAAAAGTTCCTCTTGCACTTTCCTCAACACTGATCAACAAGCAGATTCAGTCCACATTTGCTTTGATCATTCTACTGAGTTAACCCAAGCTTCTTCTTGGGTTGAAATGCCAGAGACTCTGGCATTTCAGGTGGAGGAGGGTGAGGGAGCCTGAAGTAGATCTTCACAGAGTCATAGATGAACCACTGTAGTGCAGTCAGAGTGCCAATCATGATGATACGGGCACAGAGTCCCTTCCACACACCTTTAAATCCGAGTCTCTGAAGAACTTGAGAAGCACTGCTACCTTTCTCCTTATTCAACACAGATACCATGGAATCAGCAGGGTGAGAAACAATTGCACGGAAGACTCCAGCTATGTAACCTGCCACAAATGTTACAACCAGTTGCTCTGCCTTTGAACATTCACTTTGGGGCTTAGGAACCACAAACTTGTACAATGCTTCAATGATATGTTCAAAGCAGGCAAATTTCATCATGGTATATGGTATGTCTCATCCAGAGAGGGGCAACTCCCTTGTAGAATGCTTTTAAGCCTTCTTCCTTATACATTTTGGGAGCTGCATCCCTCAAAGTGTTGGCATAACCTGGCTGGGTTTGAATTTGAACCTTAGCAGCTTCCATAGGAGCCAGGGCAATGTCAGCAAAGAATTCTGCACTGGCAGGAGCAGCCAAATATAGTGATGTGCGCCAGAGATAGGCATGCTCCTCCCCAAGCATGTTGCTATACAAGACTTTGAAAACTTCATAAAAGCCAAACTTGCAGAGCCCCTGCATAGAGTAGCCAGTGAAAGTGGGAGCCTATCCTTTAGCCAAACCACGAACACCAACCCTCTTTAAGTGTAACTGAGAATCCATTAAATATGCCCTTGTACTTCAGGGAGTCCACCTGCATAGGGCATTTCACTAAATCCAGAGGAACGACAGCAGTGTTTGTCAGACCACAACTTAAGACCCCACCAAAGCCACACAGTGCATAAAACTTTATGGAGCCATATTTGCAACTGTACTCTTCCACAGCGGCTGCTGCTAGATTGCAGGGGTGGGAGCAGCGGGGCGGGCCCGGGGGCCCTGCGAGGCTGCTGCAGGGGCCCGTGAGGCCATCGTGTACCAGCTGCAGGTGCGGCACGTTGAACGGGTTCGCCCGCACCAGACGCGCCACGGACGAGAACATCTTCCTAAGATGGTGAACACACAACAGCTTCCTCCAAAAGGCTGCGGCTCACAGAGGCCGAACGTCCTCCCGACCCTTAGATCTGTGCCCTTCAGGCAGATTATAAGCTTAAGCCTTATGGAGAATACTTTCCTAGTTCCAGAAATGGTACTAGTCACAGGGTAAAAATTAAGTTAATGTTTGATGAGCAAATGAAGGAAAGGAGTGTATTAGATATTCAAGGTGGATGGATATTGAGAAAATTGCATCAGTAGGACAAGGGTCATCCTGAAGCCATTTTGGTCTCTCCTTCACTATAATGCTTTACACTGAATAAGTACTAAATGAACTCATGCTAAATGAATATTATCACACAAAGCTGAAGTACTTAGAACCCTAGGCATCAGAAAAGCTTTCATTTAAATGTGTGCTTGTTTCCCTGGATTTTCTACTGCAAAAGATAAAATTCAGAATGGTTAAAAGACGTGTTTGTGTTTTCCACAGCCAATTCTAGAATAAAACCCAATCATTACAACACAGACGACCCTGCTTCAAAGTCTTGCTTCTTTTTTCGGTTAGCATTTATCAATAAAATGGCTCTTCAGCATGACTGAAAATTCTAAGGTGAATAATATTACCAATACTTCATTCAAAATCAGCATGAATTAGATCTTTAAGAAATAGCTGAATTATATTTGAAGCATAAGGTTATACTAGCACGTTGGAAAATTTCCAAATGATTAAACTGAATAAAAATATCACCTCAGATATCACCTCAGTATCTATAAATAGCTGACTTCTAAGCACTACAGTGCAATGAATTACCACTCGACATCCCTTGAGGGGGTCTTTTCAAGTAAAATGATTAATAATGAGTCATAAATACTTGTATTTTATAGCTAAAACCCTACCCTCTCAAGTTCTTGGTTCCTCACGTTTTGTAAAATATCTTGGCAATAGTTGTAGTATTCATCAGCAAGAAAGGCCATCTAGGAAGGATATGGAAAATCATTTCAGTTTTAAAGTCACTTCAAGAATGAACTGATCCTCAAAGACCTCCCTCAGCCCTTAGAGGCTGCTGCCCATGTTGCAGTTCAGCTATAAGAGTAGCTGAGTTCTAACGGTGCTATTTATTTATATGGAGCAATGGATACACATTATTGGCCTAACATGGACATAGCTTCAGTTTTGAAGTCATAACCCCAGGGTCTGTACCACCCACTAAAGAGGCCACCAGTCTCTGACATCTTTCTCCCTAAACCCCAATTTCCCCCTTCATATTCCCCCATCCCAGTTTCTAGAAAATCTGCCTATCTGTTCTCTGCTCTGTCATAGGGAAGCCCTCATTCTAGATGACAAAGTGGTCCCAGGTAGTCCCTTTCTATAGGATGTGAGGGGAAGATCTGAATTTCCTGACTGCCACCAAGCCCAGGAGGGTATGTTGGTGCTCACAGGTCTGGGAGAAGGCAAATATCACTCCATCGGGTTCAAAGGATCACAGGCAAACTAAGAAGACATTTACTCCTCTGGGCATCAAAGGCATGAAAAGTTAGTTTCTCCCAGGCATGCAAGCCTACCATTTTGTAGGAATACTTCTTTGCCAGTTCTTGCTCCCAGAATGGACATCTCCTGAATTCAGACAAAGGGGATCCAACTGGGTCTGTCCTTATCGGTGAATGATTTTCACACTAGAAACCATTTACACATGGATTATCTCTTGAAAATAAAATGCATTTCCTTGCATATAAACCATGTAATAATCACATTGCTACTACAGGTTAATGTTCTATGTAACCTTTTATCCACATCTCTGGACATATTGATCCTAGCAACTTTCCCCCCTTATTTCATTTCAAATGATATTAACCTTCCCTTATATTCTATAAACTCTGTTCATCACGAAGCAGTTAGGACTGAATATATTACTCAAATGTGTCACTCTTACGGTCATGTATTACAAGTGCTGTATAGTAACATGTGATAAAAATATTATCTATGAATAATTTAATAACACAAATACATTTATACAATCCTTGTCTATATAACTGTCCCTCTGAAATAAAACCATATCCTGTCTAGGTCATGATGCCTGTATTATAAAAATGGTTAGTTATATCAGAAATCTCAGGGTCTAACTACCAAGGAAAATGAAGAGCACAGACTTCAGAAGGACACATTACAGAATGGTAAAACATTTCCATCAAGGAGGAAAGAGGTAACATGGCAGAAAGTGAATTCAACATTCCTTCCTGCTGTCCCTTTTGAGCAAGGGAAGGCAGGATCACTCCTGATTGATTGCAGGACCTTGATTTTATTTTAAATGACTTCTTCAAGATTTTCCAGAACAATTTTTGAATAATTTCCATTTCAAAAGAGTAGGTTGAAATCATTCCTAGGAGTTGGAAATTGAGCTTGTGAAGCCTGCCACATTGGATTGCAACACACATGAGGGTTTCCTCTTCATTCTCTCTCCACCCCAATGGTTTGCTCTGTGACAGTACAGTTCCAAGATTAGTATTTCACCCTTAGATCTTATATCCTCAGATCTTATATACTCAGAGCCTCACTGAGCTTCTCACTTACATCTTGCTTAGTAGACTGTTTGTGTGGGTTTGCAGTATGTTCCTGTCTACAAGCCACGTGAGGGCAGAGTGGCCTTCTGAACCACCTGTACCCACCCTTACGGATAGGAGTGGCACTCGGCTACCACCCCACGAGGCGCTGCACACAATCGAGAACAGGCACTGCCAGCTTCCTCCTTCTCTCATGCTCCCTTGTTATCAACTCATATCACAGCGAGGATCAGGAAGAGCTTAGGGGTCATGGTCAACAGTCTTTTCAGTGTCTTAAAATCTGTACTACTTAACTCTTTGTGGTCCCGAACCCCTTTGAGAATCTGACAAAAGCAACTGACCTGGAGAAATGCACACTATGCACTTAATGTTGTGAAGATGCCAAGTTGAAATTCCCCTTATCGATATTTTTGGAATAAATAGAGGCATGGGTGTCTAAATAAATACATGAAGTAGTCGCACAGAAAGGTGACAGCTCAAAGGATGTCATTTCCTGTGGGTGCTGTTTGGTTCCCACTGGGTTTGCACTGGGTGCTATTCAACCCTCATTCCTCCCACTTTGGAACACTGGTTTCCCTCGGAGTCATTGGATGGGCAACGCTTGTAGTATGTGGGTGCAGGTCATCAAGAAGGATGGGGCTGTTTTGTGGAGTTCACTGGCCTGGCCATCAGTCTTCTATTAGAGAAGCACTAAGGAATCATCCAGTCAAATTCTGGCTAGCTTCTCTTCCCTACCACATCTTACCCTAACTACATCCATTTTCTCCATAGCACACCCTGACCTCCTGTATTCATCAATGTTCCTGAGGCTGATGTTGCTATGATCAAAGCCAGTGTTTCTCAAGTGTGGTCCTGAAACCATCTACATCAGAATCTCCAGGAGTGCTTGGGGTTCATATCCCTAGGGCCCTAGTAGATCAGATGAGGGCAGAAATCTGTCATTTTGATCAGCCTCCCAAGTGAGCCTTACGCACGCTCAAGTTGAGAATCACAGTTCCAGGCAGACCATTCTTTGTCTCGCTGCAGAAAACTCTCCATTTCAACATGGCAAAAACATCACAGTTCTACCTGTTCAATGTCCTATGTACTAGCGTAGTAATGTACTATTGTATATTATATACTATTGTAGTAATGTAAGAAATCATTGCAAGGAAAACATGAAAGTAATCAATTACTAACAAAATAATAATAAAAAGCAAAGTTATGTGTTCCTGGAGTTAATTCCTTCCAGGCTCTTCCTGTGAAAAGAACTGATCTTTCAGAAAAAAAAATTGTTTTAAAATCACAAATTGAAATCTTTTCTTTACAATATAAACAATCAGAAATTTAAAGTGAAAATATGTTACAGAACCACTTAAGTTGGAATTTCTGCAGGAGAAGGCATTCAGGAAAGAATCAGAGGGATTCCCATTCTGGAGAAATAATTCAGCAAAATGACAAAGAAAAAAGTGAGACATTTTATTTAGACTTTCCAGCTATATTAAATGCAGTTTGGGATTTTCGATAATTCTAAAAAATGTCATTGTAATCTTTAGTGAGCACATACTGTGTCACACCCTAGAGATACAATGGGGGACCCTTCCTGTCAATACCTGACCCTCTATGCATTATCTGTCTCCCCTATCAATTTTCCTGGATGCCGTTGGTCCTTCCTGCATCCTTGAGGACACTGGTCCCTCAGTTATCACCCCCAAAGCAAATGTATCCTGTCATTTTCCTTCTAAAGACGCCTCAATGGTGGCCTACAGTCTCCCTCGGTCTTCACTATAGGTGAAATGTAAATTCCTCGGCCTGGCATTGACAAGCTGTCTACCATCTGACCCTACCCAGAGTCTACTGCTCCCCCAAATCCTCACCTCTGCCTCATTGCCCACACACCTCCCTGCATGAATGCAAACTATGCCAAGATGAATGCCTCCTAAAAGAAGATCCAAGTGACCCCCACAGAATCAGCTCAAGGGCATTGTGGCAGGCAGAATAATGGCCACCAAAGATGTCCACATCCTAATCCCTGGAAACTTAGATGGTGAGAGGGACTTTGCACATGTCATTAAGGTTAAGGAACTTGAGATGGGGCGATTATCTGGATCATCCAGGCAGCCCCAATGTAATCACAAGGGTTCTTAACAGCGGGGAGCCCTTCCCAGCTGCAAAGAACCAGAAGGATGGCAGTGTGAGAAAGACTCAGCCTGCCTTTGCTGGCTTTGGAGATTGAGGAAGGGGCCATGAGCCAAGGAACATGGGCAGCCTCAAAAGCTGGAAAAGACAAGAAATGGATTCTCCCCTACATCCTCCAGAAAGACTAGCCAGCACTTTGATCTTTGCCTGGTGAGAACCATGTCAGACTGACTTCCAGAACTGTAAGAAAATAAGTTTGTGTTTTAAGCCACTAAATTTGTGCTAATTCGTTATAGTAGCAATAGGAAATGAACACAGGCCACCTCTTCCATGAAGCCTTCCCTAATCACTCTGGTCCACTACAACTTTTCTCCTCCAATCCCACTTTGGACTTCTCAATCCACCTACAGCCTACCCTGCCCATTCCACAGCACACCAGTTATCTCATGTCTATCTTAGATTCCCAACCCTGAAACTGTATTCTATTCAAGTATAGAGAGTACGTTTTTGTTTGTTTTTACTTTTCTTTCATACCTCATTCAGTCCCCAAGAGTGCTGGTCACAAAAAAAGGTTTTCAAAAAGTTGTTCATTCAATGACACCATGTACGACCATATCCTCTTGGCCAACTTAAGTAAAATTCAATGCATGATGTCATAGATTAGCTATTAATAGTTCTGGTGTCCTAATTCAAAGAGCTATAACTGTAACATGGAGACACTTTCTCACAAATTTATTGCTAACAACCTATACATCCTTCTTAATTATAGCAAAAGAAACACAAACAGCTGATGTACAGCAAACAGTATGCTCCTTGAGGACATCTGTCCCAGTGTGGCACACTGTGGATAATCACCCATTGGTCAAGTGGGTGGGTGGTTAAGGACCACACATAATAAGAACATTAAACACAGGAAAACAGTTGCATCTGATCAAGCAATTACTGAATATTGCAGGGTCTATTATAGTAAATCTATTATATTCCATACTCACTATTCCTTCTTGTTGGATAATGCTGTTATAATTAGATTTTTCAAAGCCAATGATGTCTCCACTGTGACAGAACAGATAACAGAGAAATAATTTCAGTAAGCCACCTGTTTCTGAGCACAAGTATGAAGTAGTGTTCTTCTTCTTCTTCTTTTTTTTTGCAGCAAGTTTACTTATATGTGGTATAACTTTTTTTCAAAACTCTCCTCCAAGTTCCTATACATGACAGGTGATTAGCAACCTGCTTGGAGTTAAAAAAATTAATTTCTGTAACTGGGACAACCATGTATTTCTTTTGAGGGGTTTATTCCCCTTAGAAGTAAGGTTATGATGTTATCATGGGTAGAACTTGCTCCTGAGAGAAAAGAAAAATCTTCATGGAAATGAGGTCTTATACTTTCTGATTTGGGGCTTTTAAAAATGATGAATTCAGAAATGATAATATCCTCTGATGTATGTAACAGAGCACCTTCATGGAACAAGGAAATGGAGAATAATGAGATCTACATTGCATTTCACCATGACTTGGATTCATACCTTATAATGAAGATATTTGTACATCATGGAGAACAGATTCAGTCCTCTCCATGTGGTGTGGGATATTTTCCCTTTAATTCTGGGTATTTGAGAAACTGGGAGCCCAGAGACGACCCCCTTTGCACAGGAAATGTTTATTCTCTGGATGCCAGAGGAGGTGGCATCTCCTTCCCAGTTCCCCCACCATTCTCAGAGCTGTAGCTGCTCTGTCCACTCCAAGTCAATACATATCCTTACAGCTGATTGTTTCAACTCTAGGTAAACATAAAGAGAAGAGGAAGGCAGTAGACCAGTTGCTCTGCTTCTGGAAACAAGCCAATGGTCTTCAAGGTAGGATGGCCTGGGAGGAGGTCAGAGTCCAGGGGTGCAGGGGAGATGGAGGTCAATGGCTCTCATCTCACACAGGGAGAGACTACAGCCCCTCCCATTCTCTCCAAATCCCCAGAAGCTCTCTGCTAAATGTTTGTGTCCGTCCAGTCTCCAATCCAAGTTGTGGGAAACTGGGCAGAATACTTGATACCCATCTGATCAATATTTTCACATAGTATTCTATTTCAAAACAGGGCAAATAGATTCAGGGTCTGGAAACAAAACCACTAGAAAGCCACCCTCTTCATCTTCCATCAAGAGTTGCTATCACAATGTACTTTGGAGTGTTCAATGGCAACAGGGTTTCAGAATGTGGGATCTGTTCAACCTGGAGGGGAGATACCCCTCCACATAGCATGATGGATTGATGGATGATGCAAAGAGAGCCACAGGTGAAGAATTTGAGATGTCCTGGAATTCCACTTGTCATATCTCAATGATGTCTTGGGTAGGTATGGACAAAGATGGAGTTTCTCCAGGTAAAATCTGTAAGCAGCCCATTGCCACACAGGTTCTGGGACATTACCTCAAGACCAACAAACATAAATAAAACACTGGATAAAACCTAGAGTGAAAGAAGACAGAAGAGGGGCACCTGGGTGGCTCAGTCAGTTAAGCATCTGCCTTTGGCTCAGGTCATGATCCCAGGGTCCTGGGACTGAGCCCCACATCAGGCTCCCTGCTCAGAGGGGAGTCTGCTTCTCCCTCTCCTTCTGCCCCTTCCCCCTGCTTGTGCTCTCTGTCTCACTCTCTCAAATAAAAAAAGAAAATCTTAAAAAAAAGAAAAAAGAAAATGTCAGAAATGAAAGTTCACCGAGTAAAGGGCTAATAGAAGAGGAATTTAAATAAAAATATAGAGTCATCAGCCTTTAAGAGATGTCCTAAAAATCACTTGTGAGGCCTTTCCTCAACTAAATTGGAGGGAGAGCAATTTCTCTATAATTCCATATTGGGTTAATATGTTACCCTAATATATTTTCTTTGGAAAATGAATCCAAGACCATGGTATGAATATATTCAGCCCCATCCATCCATCCATCCATCCATCCATCCATCCATCCCCCATTGCCTCATGAAATATTTACTGCATGCCTACTATGTCAGGCATTGCACTAGGCCTTGGGGGATATAATTGCGATCATGGTGGACAGTCTGTTCTCACAGAGGTGACAGCCTATAGAGGAAAAAAGATGTTACATAAATAACTGCAAAGACATGGCATGGGCGTTAAGACAGTTGAAGTACAGGGTGTTAGGGGAATATATGTTGGGGGGGGCGTGCTATTCCCTTGTTAGTTTCAGTTTACATGCCTGTAAATTTGCAGCTTGATAAACTCAGGATGGTGTCACTTGTGATTAGGTAGCCCCTTTGGTTAGTACATATCACAACACTGTACTTGGACAGCACTTACTAAACTCTTTTGACGATGACAACAATCTTCATGGGACATTCCTTTAGCTACTTAGAAACAGGAGTCTGGAAGCTAGAAGGTTTGGTTTCTGACTTAAAGGAATGACAAGGGAAACCCTCCGCCTTATTGCTCAGTCCCTCTGCCCCAACCCTGATTCCGGTAGCTTTGGAAGCCAATCAGTTGAGAGTGATACTCTCAATTATTTAGGATTTATAAATGCAACTCCCAAGTTCCTGCCATGTGTTCAATGTGTAGTATATGAGTTTAATTCAACGGCCATTGAAAGGAGGGTGGTGTTACCCTCCTCACTATTAAAAGGAGGCTGAAAGCGAACTCCCTGCCATATAGAGGCCTTTGTGTGGCAGACTGGGGGACACAATCCCACTATTCTCACTGGGGCGTTATTTTATTTTTATAGCATTTAAATTGGGGGATTTTGCTCTTTGAAACAACAGTGACAGGAAACATAAAATCTCCTCTTCAAAGAGATGTTAAAAAAAATGCCCATCTCTTTCTGGCCAGACGGTGACAGCTCACTTGTTCAAAAGAATGGCAAGGCTGCCTCTTCTAACCTTTAGGATCCCTTAATATAGGTCAATGGCTCATAACATGGGTCTGGGCTTAGTGCAATCCTATCTATTTATTTAAAAAATTACCTCGTCTCCAAGGCCCCCTTCAAGCAAAGATGTATGAAAGTATACACCGGTTAGTGAGAGAGGAGGCGGCAATATCAGAGCCAGGCTACAAAGCAGGTGAGCAGAGGATCGCTGTTGGAGACCAGCCTGGTGGCAAAGAGGGGAATCCATGGAGGGCCATGTCAAGGGCTTTGGCACCCAGAGGATCTGGCCAACTAGGCCAAATGGACACAGCAGGCATTGGCCCCATGCTTAAATCTTAAGACAAGGCTGGGTTGAGCTAGAAAGGGAGACCGTGATAGACCGCTGGTGTCTATCACTCAAGAGGAGGGGTAATGAGGGTAGGGAGGCCAAAGCAGCATGCGAGGTGACAGTTTCAGCTCTTGAGGTGCCAGTCAGGATGGCCTCATGTTCTAGGGATCACTGCCACTGCATCACTTCCCGTGTGCGGTTCTGACTCAGTCCTTTGGGACATTTACTAGGTTGTGATCAAAAGCATAGTCATTGCTGAAATATGGCTCTAATAAAACCACATTAACATCCAGAGCCAGCCTTGTCATGATTGAAGGGCTTCCAGTCCAAGAGGTCTTCTTCCACCATTTCCTGAGGCCTCAGATGCTTTAATGGTACCAAGTCATGGTGAAGCCCATGGTTCAGGAGGGACCCTGAGTCAAGTCTGTCCTTGTCTTAAGATATGTACACTTGTGTTCCTGGTGAACTGTCTCCTCAGCTCCTGCTCCACAGGGTATAAGCCAGCCCAGGCCCAGGCTGTCAGGATTTAACCACTAGGGATAGGGAGGGGTCAGGAGGTGCTGCAAAGAGTCCCCTGGAAATGGAGGGAGAGAGACCTGGGAAGAAGGAAGGCTCAGAATTCACACAGTACAATAGAGAATCTCGAGCAGTCTCCCTGCTGAGCCTGGAGCCCAGTGTGGAGCTTGATCTCACAACTCTGAGATCGTGACCTGAGCCAAAATCAAGAGTCAGGTGCTTAACCGACTGAGCCACCAAGGCACCCCATTACGTTAGTTAGATTTTATGATCAATTTGGCTAAAGAAGGATCCAGCATGTGAAGAGGACTGCGATATGATTATATGGCACACAACTCATCTTTTTTTTTCTTCCATAAAATCTTTCAAATGCAGTGTTAGCTTAATATGCTTTTTGGCATTTGACTTTCTTTTAGTCTAACTACAATTTGCATTCACATTCTCAGGTTTTGACATCATTTGTCATTAATCCAGACTTTCATTTACATCATTTTGGCCTTGTAATTTGTCCTCTCAAATCACTCCATCAGCAGTGAAACAACTTGAAGCAATTACAAAGGTAAGAGGATAAAAATGTAATAAACCTAATTCGTGGACCATACTTGTTTGGTGTCAGATTGCAGAGCAAAGGTGCTCATCTTCCAATCATTAAAGGATCTAATTTCAATTTTTACTCAAAGCACATGAATAATTATATTTTGGTTTGATTAGAAGATGAACTTGATGAATATTTTTATAGCTGAAATTAAAATAGTAAATATATGGAGTCATAGAAGGACGTGTGTCATTAGGATTGCAATATAAGCTTTCTTTGATATAATTTTGCTTCTACTAATGATACTAATCACTACAATCCACTGAGTATTTATTTGTTGCTGAGTGCTTTACTTTGTATTACCTAAATTCTTCCAACAATCCACAAGGTAGATAGATAATAATTCATTATTATCCCCATCTTATATATTGGAAAAGAGAAACAATTCCAAGAGCTAGAGACCCAGCTCTGACTCAGAGCCTCATCTCTGTTGCCCATTCTACTATTTGGTCTTGCGAGATGTATATGTAGGATAAAAAATAACGTACATGAGCAGGACAAAGTAAGACATCAGGTATTTGAAAAGAACTACCTTATTTTTAAAACTGGTTTGCTGAGTGTTGTTTGTGGATTAGTCATATTCTGCACTGGGGGCTGTTGCTTTTTATACTGCTTAACTGTACCCTGACCCATTAGATTTTATGAACAACTTAATTGCAAAATGATGACCGCAGGGAACACCCTGGGAAATGGTGAAAGTCTAATTCATTCACGTTCACCCTCCTGAAGTAAAACTCAGCAACCAGAAGTTAAGCTTCACCGGCAGACAGCAAATAGCACGTTGCCTTGTAGGAGCCAGCTCTGGCTGGAGCTGGGTGAGTGAGGGAGGCTTTGAGCAAATTGGATGGTCCAGTGTTCGCGAGCTTGGAAGCGTTACCTGCTTTTAAAATCTTTTCCAAGCAAGGGTGCAGTCTAGGGTATAATTCTCCACCTGTATGTTTCTTGAGCTGCTAGACAGCAACCAGGTAATGCATATTTTTTTAAACCTTAACAAGTTCTAACCAGCCTTGAAAACCATAGGGTGGACAGGGCCAAAAAGCAGGTTGCGACTTGGACACCTTATTAGTGCCTGAGAGTTAGGCCCTCTGGGGCTCCTCAGAGCCAGGTGGGCTCAGACACCGCTGGGTGCCATGGCTGCACAAACAGAAGGAAAAGGCGCCCTTCCTGGGTCTGGAGAAAGACTCTGAAGGAACTGCTGGTGTTCTCTCTGACATCATTAGGTCTGTGGTGCCCACAATTGCCAGGCTGACAGCTCCCTGTGAACTCACTCTCCTCAAGGGGGGTGTGATCTGAAAGACGAACCCTTTGCCTTTCTGCTTTGTCGGCACAACTAGCCAGCTTTGGGCCCACAGCTCTGGATTCTGCAGGCTCAGGGCCCACCGAGGCAGCCCCCTGAGCTCATGAGCTGGCAGAAGAACAAAGGACCTAAGAACAAAGGCATGGAATGTTGAAGGCATGATTTTAGAAGCTTTTTAAGGCTTTTAATATTCTAAGTTGGAAAAGCTGGGAGGGAGGGAGGGAGAGAGAGAGAGGGAGGGCAAGGGAGAGGTGGCGAGAAGGAGATTGTTGTTGGGGGAGGAATGAGGGCAAGGGTTAGTTTCCATATTTCCTGAGAGAAACATGAGACTCTGTACAATTGATTTCAGAATTTACGTTGGGTAGAATGGGGATTCATCTATTTGCAAAATGACAAAAAAGTTTTCCTTGGAACATACTAACGGGGATTTTTGTCTCAGAGGTAGAGCATAACAGTGAATTAGGCAGGGTTGTTTCTCTAGATGTGACAATAATACATACACACTCCCTCCATTCCCCCCTTCTCCCCAGACAATAATAAAGCATTTTATACTCTGGCCTTAATTCTTCAGTGAGTTTCTAGGTCAGCAATTATACCCAGGTCCAAGTCTCAATCTGGTTGCCAGCTAAACAGGATTGGAATCTGGGGAGGCCTATTCCCTGTAAAATTATGTTACCCCGGAGAGGGGAGCAGGAGGGAAAACGTTCTGGATTTTGTGAAGGGGTCCTTTTCATATGGTGCACACTGCATATTTATAGTTATTTTTCTTTTTCCGAAAAAAAAAAAAAAAGAAAAAAGAAAAGCCTCAAACTTTTCATTTGCTTTGAAAATCAAACCTCGGTCTCTCCTTGGTTCAGGGCAGATGCTGCCTCAGCAGTTTTGAGTGAAATTCAGCACCAGTCCTGCTCTACCCCAGTGCAAGCGAATGCTGTTGACACACTTGACTCCCCAGCTGCTCCTATTCAGGTGTCCAGTGAAGGGGATCATCAGTGACGTCTTCCCTGACTCTGGATCATGTCCTTCTATGGCTTCTGCTTGAGTGGAGGGAGGGGTGGGATGGATGGTGTCAGAGACCTGGGCATCAGAATTTCTATACTGATGAGCCTAATTGGAGCCGTCTTGGAGGAGCAATATAGAGGAAAGAGGGAGGAGATAGAGGCTTATTTTGAGACTAAATTTATTTTAATTAGATATATGCTTCTTTGCAGTGCTTGGCAGTGGTGGTGAAGAGGAAGCAAAGTCCCCCAGAGCCACCTCTTTGCTACCAACCCTGGTTCCTTGCCAAATCTCTCTATGCTGATGCTCTTATTGGTGTTTCCATTTCTTTCCTTAACATAAGGTCAAGGGAGAACAAAAGACAACAGAATGCCCTTGAACAGCACCACTCAATAACTCAGAGGGTTGTTGCTGGGAATGGAATATATTCCACTCTAAGACACACCTAACAAGACATGCTCTTAAAAAACAAAACAAAATGAAACCCAACAACAACAACAAAACCTAAAAATTCAGATTCCTATTCTCTTAAGAAAGTTTTTGTAAATTAGGCCTCACATAGAGAAGTGCCTGCTTCACCAGGGCATTCAACGTTTAGGAACTACAAATATACTCATCTGTGGTTTGCTGGGGGTTCCCCTCTGTGTTTTAAACACTAGGGAGATCATGCTCTTCAAAGTGAATGTAAGAACATGCTTGAGCAGACGTAGATGCCCACTGCCCACTGGGGTTGAAGACTTCCAAGTGTGCAGGGCCCAGGAGTCCCTCTCACTGTGCGCCTCTTGACTCTAAGGAGTCCTGCTTGGTTAGGTAATGAGACCACTTAAGGTCTCCAGAGGAAGAACAACTGGGCTGCCATTGCAACTTGCACACAGAGGAATGTGCAGGAGAGTTCTTTGAAATAAAGGAAAGACCTGAACTCTGTGAGAAGAGAGAATGGGTGTGAGCAGAAGAAACAACAAGACCTCTGCAGATATGGCCTTGAGAAGTGGGCAGGGGAACACTGTGGGATACTTCATGGGACCTGTCCTCATGTAGGATTAGGCCTCATTTATTATTTGAAATTGAAATTTTTAATTGAGGTAACTGTAGATTGACATATACTAAGAGATGATTTGGAGAGCTTCCTTTTACACTCTGCCCAGTTTCCCCTAATGGTAACATTTTGCAAAACTATAGTACAATATCACAACCTGGATATTGACATTGATACTATTCACTGATCTTACTCAAATTTCCCAAGTTTTACTTAAACTCATTTTTGTGTGTTTTTAATGCTATACGATTTTATCACCTGTGGAGATTTGTGTACCCATCCCACCACAGACAACATACAGAACACTCTCATGATCACAAGGATCCTTGTGTTGCCCCTCCATAACCATACCCATCTCTTGCTTCTCTACCCCCAGGTCCCTGGCAACCACTAATTTGTCCTCTATTTAAAAATTGTGTCATTTCAAAATGTTTTATAAATGGAATCAAAAGATATGGAACCTTTTGAGAAAGGAGTTTTTTCACTCAGCATTTAGAGATTTATCCAAGCTGTTATATCAATAGTTTATTCCTCCTTTGTTGCTGAGTAATATTCCACGGTATGGATGTACCAGAGTTTGTTTAACCATTCAGCCAATGAAAGAAATCAGGTTGGTTCTAATTTTTGGCTGTTGTAAAGAAAGCTGTTATGAACATCTATGTATGGGTTTTAATTTTTTATTGTTATTTTTTAAAAGATTTATCTATTTATTTTAGAGAAAGAGAGCACAAGCAGGAGGAGCAAGGAGAAGGAGAGAGAATCTCAAGCAGACTCTGCCCTGAGCGTGGAGTCTGACGAGGGGCTCCATCTCACAACTGTGAGATCACGACCTGAGCTGAAACCTATTGTGCCACGTAGGCACCCCTGTACGGGTTTTTATGTGGACATAATTTTTCATTTGTGTGGGATAAATGTCCAAGAGTACAATTGATGGTTTGGATGTTAATTGTATATTTAATTTTATAAAAACTGCCAAACTGGGGTGCCTGGGTGGCTCAGTGGTTAAGCGTCTGCCTTCAGCTCAGGTCATGATCCTGGGGTCCTGGGATTGGGCGCCCTGCTCAGTGGGGAGTCTGCTTCTCCCTCTCCCTCTACTGTTCCCCCTGCTTAGGCTTTTTCTCCGTTGAATAAGTAAAATCTTAAAAAAACAAAACAAACAAACAAATCTGTCAAAATATTTGGCATTCCTACCATCAATGTATGAGTGATGCAGCTCCTCTGACTCCTCATCGACATTTGGTGGTTGTTGCTGTTTTTTTATTTTAGTCAGTCTGATAGGTATACAGTTATAGTCCATTGTGGTGTTAATTTGCATTTCCATAATGATTAATGACGCTGATCATTCTTTCATGTGCTTATGTGCCACCTGTATATATCCTCTTCAGTGAGATGTATATTTTGTGTCTTTTGCCTATTTTCTAACTGCATTATTTTTTTACTGTTGAGTTTTGAGAATTCTTTATATATACTAGGTACTAGTCCTTTGATGGATATGTAGCTTCAAATACTTTTTCCTAATTTGTAGATTGTCTTTCCATCCCCTTCATAGTCTTTCACAGAACAAAATTTTTAATTTTGATAAGGTCCAACTTATTAGCTGAGTGTTGTTTGTGGATTAGTCATATTCTGCACTGGGGGCTATGGTTTTGGTGTCAAGTCTTAGAATTTTTTGCTTAACCCTAGGTCCCAAAGATTTTCTTTTTTTTAAGTTTAATATTTTTATGGTTTAAAAGTAAGACTGATCCATTTTGAGTTAATTTTTGTATAAGTTGTGAAGTTTAGTTGTGAGGGTCATCCCCTGCCCCCCACATGTGGGTATCTAGTTGTTCCAGCACCATTTGTTGAGAATCTACTCTCCCTCCATTGAATTACTTTTGCACCTTTGTGAAAAGCCAGTTGAACATATTTGAGTGGGTCTATTTCTGGCTTCTCTACTCTGTTCCATTGATCTGTGTGTGTGCCTCCACCAAAACCATGCTGCTGTCTTGATTACTGTAGCTACAGTACAGTAGTGTTTCCTCCCACTTGATTCGTCTTTGTCAAGACTGTGAACTATTTTAAGGCCTTGCCTTTCCACATAACTTTTAGAACAAACTTGTCTATGTCTACAAAAAAACCTTGCTGGGATTTTTTTTTTTAACAACTTCACTGAGAGATAATTCACATACCATACAATTCACCATTTAAAGAGTGCAATTCAATGTTTTCTTCACATATTCACAGGGTCATACAATTGCGCAGAAAAGAGATAACATAATGGTATTGAGACTGTTCTCCTTAGAAAGGCCTGCTTGCAAGACTGGCCCATGGCTGGAGTCTGGGAACTTGGTTCCCAGAGTGTTCCCAGTCAACAGTTAACTGATAAGAGTGGTTCCCTGTGCCTAGACTGTTTGTGCAAACAATATAGTTTATGTTGAATAACATACTTTCTTTTTGGGAATCTGTCATTTTGGCGCATGCTAGGAAGAATGTGCTTATGACCAGCCCCCACTAAAAACTTTGAGTGTGGAGTCTCCTAATGGGCCTACCTGAGCAGAACTATCACATATGTGTTGCTGTATTTTTGTTGCACAGAGAAGTGTGCTCTGTGTGACCCCTCATGGGAGAGCAAGAGCATATAGAGGCCTGCACATGGATTCCTTCAGAACTCTGCCTCTTTTCCCCTTATGCTCCAACTGTATATCCTTACTATATCTCTGTAGTATATTTTAGCCATGGGTACGAATATATTGTTTTTGGTTTGCCTGGTTTACCTTGTGCCACTGGGGCTCCCTACTGGTACAGCCTGAGGGAGCTGGAGGGCTTTTCCAAGACTGGGTGGGGGATTTCTCTCTGTGGAGTGGGGGTTCCCTCCATTGGTGCCCCCCAGCTGCCTCTGGGTGGAATGGGGACAGAGGCTTCCTGGACTAGGCCACTTGCTATAGCTGGGTCTCCCTTGACAGATTAGCTCACACCCTTTAGTGTATCTTTTGGTGGAAAAGGGGTGTCTCAGACCCAGCAAGTAATGAGAGTGCCTTCTCTGGCTGTTTGTTTTTGGTCAGACTCCCTCTTGCTGCCCCTTGCCTGATATTATTAGAGGAACAAGGGGAGGAATGAGTCTACCCAGATGCCTTGTCTTGCAAGGTAGGGGGTTGGGGGTTGGAAAACAGTGGGTCTGGGTGAGTGGGGGGAAGACAGAGGGTGCCCTATCACTGTGCTGGTTGCGCAGTCTTGGGGTCCCAAACCAGCTCACTTTCTTAACACCTTTCAGAGTTTTCCTTTGTTTGCTTCTTGCATTACTTCCAGTGTTTACAGTTGTGTTTAGCAGGGAGGAACAGAAAGAAATGGATCTATGCCATCTTATTCCAACCAAAATCCCTACCATCAGATTTCAACTCATCATATTTTAATTTGTTAGGCACAATCATATAATCAAGCATTCAAATTACTGGCAACATTAATTTATAATATATACATGGTCTACTTTCAGAAGGTTTCTGAGGCAGCTTGGATGATGTACATGGAACAAGATAGTGTAGATTCATTTTTCCTTGCTGCCTCCCTCTAATACAAATAATTATCCTGGAACTTTTTCAGTGAGTCATGACAAAAGGGCTCTTAATCCTGGAAAGAAGAAGGTGGACTGACTAGAGAAGAGACAGTATGTTGAGTGCCCTGGGTTTTCTTTTCATGTCCCATATACAGCTGGGCTGGGTACTGGAGAGACCTGTAGCCCAGAACTGTCAGTAGGCATAGACCTAAATCCCAAGAAAAACCTGCACTCTCTGAACAAAGGACCAGGAGAGGGAAAATTAACAGAGACCTATAGAGGGCTGCAACTTGCTTCTAGAGCATGGGCTGGCAACCCAGTCTGACCACAGTGGCAGCCTCAACATCCTGGTGGGCTGACCCACTCCCCACCCCCAACTCCCCACCCAGGGTACCGACAGGTGGGCTGATCCACCTGCATAGACAGTACCGAATCCTTTGGCTGATTCAATGGAGCACAGAAGGGCAGGGATGCTACCCACAGGAGCAATGCCAGCAGAACCTGGTATTTCCTGCCTGACACCAACTGACGTAAAGGGACCCAGGCCCAGCCACTCTGGCTCTCTGCATTCCCCACAGAAGGTGGCCCAGGGAAGCAGCTTCAGCCCCTGTAGGTAGCACCAGTAAGGAAACGATCAGAAGTCCCTGCAGTGCCAGAAGAATGAAGCAGACCAGAACAGTATGCAAGGGCTCTGAAAACTAAACTGTCTTTGGGACAACAGCACACAAAAGTAGGCCAGAACCTATATGCTCCACCTAAACAGGGTGACTGCCTGCTAAAGAAGATTTAAACAGGATTGAAAATCTAACATCATAACCCAAATGCTCAGGATACAATAGAAAAATCAATAGAAAATGCCCAGGATACAAGAGAAAAATATAGAGATCAATGGAACAGAATAGAAGGGCCAGTAATAAACCCACACATATATGGTCAATTAATTACAACAAAGCAGCCAAGAATATACAATAGTCTTTTCAATAAATGATGTTAGGGAAACTGGACAGTCACATGCAAAAAAATAAAACTTCCATATGCTACAAAAATTAAGTCAAAATGGGTTAAATACTTGAGTGTAAGACCTGAAGCCATAAAACTCCTAGAAGAAAACAGGTAGTAAGCTCCTTGACATCAGTCTTGGCAATGATTTTTTTGGATTTGACACCAAAAGCAAAGACAACAAAAGCAAAAATAAACAAGACTACATTGAACTAAAAACCTTCTACACAGCAAAGAAAACCATCAACAAAATAAAAAGCAACCTACTTAATGGGAGAAAATATTTGCAAATCATTTATCTGATAAAGGGTTAATATCCAAAATATATAAATATACAACTCAATAGCAAAAAAAAAAATCTGATTTACAAATGGGCAGAAGATCTGAATAGTCATTTTCCAAAGAAGACATACAGATGGCCAATAGGTTTATGAAAAGATACTCAACATCAGCAGTGATCAGGGAAATTCAATCAAACCACAATCAGATATCACTTCACACCTGTCAGAATGGCTAATACCAAAAAGACAAGGAATAGTAAGTGTTGGTGAGGATGCAGGGAAAGTGAACTTGTGCACTGCTGGTAGGAACATAAATTGGTACAACAACCACTGTGGAAAATGGTATGGAGGTTCCTCAAAAAATTAAATATAGAATTACCATATGATCCAGCAGTCTCACTTCTGGGTATTTATCCAAAGAAAATGAAAACATTAACACGAAAAGGTATCTGCACCCCTATGTTCATCACAATGTTATTTATAACAGACAAGATATGGAGACAACCTAAATGTACATTGACATTTGAATGGATAAAGAAAATGTGGTGCGTGTATTCCACACAATGGAATACTACTCAGCCATAAAAGAGAATGACTTCTTGCCATTTGTGACAATAGGAATGCACCTTGAGGATGGTATGCTAAGTGAGGTAAGTCAGACAGAGAAAGACAAGTACTGCATGGTCTCACCTATAGGTGGAATCTAAAAAACAACCTCCCACCCAAAAAAAGCAAAAAAACAGGTTCAGAGATACAGAGAACAGATTGGTGGTTGCCAGAGGGGGTGGGGGGATGGAAAATTGGAAATTTGTACCTTTGACTCAGTTATAAAATAAGTAAGTCCTGGGGGAGTAATATACAGTTTGGTGACTATATTAATAACACTATATTGCATATTTTAAGGTTGCTAAGAGAGTAGATCTTAAGAGTCCTCATCACAAGAAAAACATTTTGTAATTACATATGGATGTTAACTAGATTTTACTGTGGTGATCATTTTGCAACATATGCGAACATCAAATCATTATGTTGTATACCTGAAACTAATGTGATGTTGTATGTCAATTATACAGAAGGAAGGAAGGAAGGAAGCAAAAGAAAAGCACCCATAATACCAAGAATTAGGTAAGCCACAATTTGAATAAGAAAAGATAACAAACTGACACCAATATTAAGATGATTTAGATGTTGGAATTATTTGACAAAAATTTTCAAGTGGCCATTATAAAAATACTCTAACAAGTAGTTATAAATTCTCTTAAAAGAAACGAAAAAACAGAAAACCTCCATAAAAAAAATAGAAGTTATACAAAAGAACCAAATGGGAATGATAGAACTGAAAAATACAATGACCAAAATAATAACCATACACATAATACCATGAAAAAAATCATAGATATGATAAAATGAATACATCAAGGTCAAGAGCAATATGCGTAGTCATATTAAATGTTTACTGTGTACCAGGTGCTGTTTCAAGCATTTTCCTTGTATTAATTCATTTAATCTTCATAACAGTCCTATGAAGTAGACATTATTATCCTTATTTAAAAAAAATTTTTTTTAGAGAGAGCGCACATGGGGGTGGTGTGGGGCAGGGGGAGAGGGAGAGACAGAATTGGGGCTCAGTCTCACAACCCTGAGATCATGACCTGAGCCGAAATCAAGAGTTGGACGCTTAACCGACTGAGCCATTCAGGTGCCCCAATATTATTATCCTTATTAATAGATGAGGAAACGGAGACACAGAGAGGTTGAATGACCTGCCTAAGATCACACAGCTTATTAGCGGCAGAGCCAGGCAGGCTGTTCCAGAGTCTCTGCCCTTATTCACATATAATATTGCATAGTATTATGCTGCCTCTTTGAGAGAATTAAATTTATTTCAGTGAGAAATCTCAATGGGCCAGCTCTGCCAGGGCTGCTAAAAAGTCTTCTAACTGGTCACTCTGTCTCCTCTCCCATCTCCTTGTACAATCCAGTCTTAGCCTGGTTGCCAGGAGGATCTCCATTTAAAATACAAATCAGAAATACCGTATGATCCAGTAATTCCACTGCTGGGTATTTACCCAAAGAAAAGGAAAGCACTAATTTGAGAAGATACATGCACTCTTGTTTATTGCGGCATTACTTACAATAGCCAAGATATGGAAGGGAGCCAAGTGTCCACTGGTAGATGAACAGATAAAGAAGATGTGGTATACATACACAATGGATAATATTACTCAGCTATAAAAAAGGATGAGATCATATCATTTGTGACAACATGGATGGACCTAGAGGGTTATTATGCTAAGTGGAATAAGTCAGAGAAAGAAATATCATATGATTTCACTTATATGTGGAATCTAAAAAACAAAACAAATGAATAAACAAACAGAAGGCAGAATCAGACCTACAAATACAGAGCACAAACTGGTGGTTGCTAAAGAAAAGGGGGGTGAGGGATGGGCACAATGGGTGAAGGAGAGTGGGAGGTACAGGCTTCCAGTTATGGAATGAATGAGTCACATGGATAAAAGGTACAGCAATAGGAAATATAGCTGAGGTATTGTAATAACATTGGATGGTGACAGATGGGAGCTACACTTGTGGTGAGCATAGCAGGATGTATAGAGTTGTTGAAATCACTGTGTTTTACAACTGAAACGAATGTAATAGGCCATGTCAACTATACTCAAATTTTAAAAAATTAGAATAAAAATAATCAGATTGCTTTACTCCGCAGCTTGAGACTCTCCAGTGGCTCCCTGTCACACTCAGAATAACATCTCACCTCCTTGCCAAGACTTAGAGGTCCCACTTGTATGTTCAGATTCCATTCCTCCCACTCTTCTGCTCATTCACCAACCTCCACCTTCAGACTTTCTTGCTGTTCTTTGAACTCATCCCTGCCTCGGGCCCTTTGCACTTGCTTTTTCCTCTGCCTGGAATACTTGTCCCCCAGATTTTCATTTGGCTGGCTCTATTTCTCACCTTTCTGCTCAAAAGGCATCTTCTCAAAGAGGTCTTCCCATGACTCCATTTTATCATCTTTAGATTAATCTTGCTATTGTTCTGTTTTTATTGTCTTACATCTTCCCCACTAAAACTGACAAGAGGGGAGGCCTTGTTTGTCTTGTTTACTGCTTCATCACCAGTAACTAGACAGAGACTGACTTACTGTAGGAATGCAAATATTTGTTGAATGAACAAATAAATGAATGGATGAGTTATACAGTTTTCATTACCTGAAAACTAAAGAGATGAAGCTTTTGTTTTGAGACCTAATTTAAAAACAATTTTTTAAAGATTGTATTTATTTCTTTGACAGAGAGAGAGCGAGAGAGAGAGAGAGAGAGAGAGCGCACACACAAGCAGGGGGAGGGGCAGAGGGAGAAGCAGACTCCCCACTGAGCAGGGGTCCCGATGTGGGACTCCATCCCAGGATCCTGGGATCATGACCTGAGCTGAAGGCAGACGCTTAACGACTGAGCCACCCAGGCGCCCCTGTCACCCTTGTTCTCATCTGTGTCCCCTGACAGCCCTCCTCTTCCTTGCTGAGGATAAAACCTACTTTTTTTCCCCACAAAGACCAGTTCCAGACCCTCTCTGTGTGACATTAGCCCAGAGACCTCAGGACATTCACGGCCTCTTACGGCTGCTGAGTACCAGCTTTGTCATGCTGCGGGGCTCTCTAAACTGCCTGCTGGGTGCTCTGGGGCAAAGAGATGCTGGCTCTAGCTGTTCAGGGGTGTACGGGTCAGCAAGCGAGAGAATACATTTGCACAAGGAGAGTTCTAACCCTAACCGAAATAGGTCTCCTATCTGTTCCCTTCCTTAACTTCTCTATTTTTGTTGATGTAATTTTTCCCTCTTTGTGACTAATCGATGAATAAGACATTTAAGAGGAAGAGCTGGTTGGAAGAAGAACATAATGACTTTACTTGAGGTTAAGTTTGAGGTTTCGGTGGGACAGGCTGGGCTGAGTCAACCAACCGAGGACCCTGCCTTGGAGAGGTCTTTCTGATCTGCCTCCTTTTTGATTCAGGCGCTCATCAGAATGACCATGGCAGCTTTGGAACCATCTCTGGGCTGAATCTCTCCTTCCCAATCTAGTCGGGGGTGGCTTTGGAGTGACATTTTATATAGATTCTATCTATTGGTAGCATAGATTGAAATAAGGAAGTCAAGAGGCAGAGATGATTTGGAGGGAGATTAAAAATTTAGATTTCTACATCCTAAGTAAGAAGCACTAATGGGCCATGTAAATAAAAATATCCAGTAGACAGCCTGAGAGGAATGGCTGGGAGATGGGATAGAAAGGGCCATTGGAAAATGCCTTAGGAGGAGTCGCCATCCATGGGGGTGTGGTGATAGGTGAAAGATAAAGAAGGATAAGATATCCTGGGACCAAAGGATAGGAAGAGTGCCATTGGTTGAGTCTCAGGAAAATGCCTACACTTAAGGGGAGGGAAGCAATAAGGAGACCAAGAAGGTGTCACTCTGGGGAAGAAACTGGATGAAGCAGTCTTAAGAGCTAAAGGAAGTTTCAAGAAAGAAGTGGCCAATTCTGTCATATTTTATGGAGAAGTTGAGAAGAATGAATGAAAAATGGCTTTGGCAATTGAGATGATAATTATAATGAAAAGTATCCAAGAAAATGAGCTGGAAATGCCTTTCTCTGGCCTATGATGTTGCCAGAGACTGATTTACTGCCCACATCAAAGTCATGTTGACATGATGTGTGTGTTTCCATCCTTAAGAAGGATTAATAGCAGGACAGCCAAAAAAGCCAGTTAGATTCAACTAAAATATGAATGCTTCTCATATTAATCAGACTGTGACCTATGACCAAAATACCTAAATGAGAGTTACTAACCTGTGATAACTTTTTTCACCCAAAAGGTAACAATACTGGGCATAGAAGAAAGAACTTTTCTTGATACAGATTCCATCATAATGATATCTGAAAAATAAAGGTTTTCTTAAAGATTATGTCAAACCACCGACATGCTTTACAGAAGCCACAGAATAGACTAGCTAATGAAGATCTGATTTTTTATCTGAGTTTTATCTATGACGCCATTTATTGGCTCCGTTGGGTAGATAATTTCATACTATTTCATACACATTAGCTTTGAAATGGGCTTGCAAATGTTCTACTCTGCTTTCCCAACAAAGGACACTCCAGTCTTAAAGAGATGTGACAGGGAAAGCCTCCTGCCGCCACCGCCATGAAACTTTTTAAGGTGAAGGGGAGTGACACCCATGTTCTCTCTACAGAGAACCAGACTCGGGTTCTCACAAACCCAAGAAGGAAGTTGGTTCCCGCTCTGCAGCCCAGGCACTTTGCTGAGCTGGGAAAATGCAGCTGCTTGTCTAGGCTCACAGCAGCAGGGCAAAATTTTTTCAAATGAACTATTACCCAATGTTTAGTTTGGCAAACGCTTCAGCTGTCTTCATTCCCTCGTGGGTAGTAGCAGGCCCCTTTCCTAATTTGGCCTCCATCCCTTCTCACTGATTTTCTGATCTCATGGATTTCTCCTGATTTTTCTTTATTTAAAAGAAATAACAAGTAACAATAGTAATTGAATGACAATTATAGCACGATGCACCTGATAACACTGGAATTTCCTTTTGCTTTAAAAATACATAGAGCCTGGGTACCTGGTCTCCGGAAAATAATTCAAATATGCTAATTAGGTGAATACTTAGAAATTTTAGTTCAAAGAATAATTAAAATTCTATAACTCTGTGTGTGTAATTATGTAAGTATTTCAATGGACGTCCACAAGTCTAAACATTTAAAGTGTTGAAACAAGAAAACATTGTGACTTTCATATTTTAACAAAATCACTAAGTAGAAACTAATATTTGGTTCTAGTATCACCCAAACTATTCCAGGCACTAGGATTTCACTGAATTATGGGAACTCTTTGGTAGCTTGATATTTCTAGTTTGTTTAGTTTTGCATTTTTGTGTCACCCATTTTGTGATTTTTCAAAATGTTTTATTCTAACATTTCAAATAGAACAAAAATGATAAACCTACCTGGCACTTCCTCTCGTGCCTAGCCTCCGGGTGCCAAGATCAGGAAAAACCAAACGTACAAGCTAAAAGAATAAATCAGATTTAAAGCTGCAATTGGAAAATTTAGAGATGAAACTTACAGTTTCTCCTCTTATAATGTTTCAATTGTATTTCCTTTTTTATTATAAAGAAAATACGTGTAAATGAAATTTGGAAAAAATCAAGACAAGTATAGGAACAAAAATATACCATTCAGAGGAAACCACCATTTAAACCTCAGTGCGGTTCCTTCCAGTCTTTTTTTTTTTTTTTTTTAAAGATTTATTTTAGAGAGAGAGCACATGCGTGGGGAGGGGAGGGGCAGAGGGAGAGGGTAAAGGAGCAAAGCAGACTCCCCACTGAGTGTGGAGCCCATCGCAGGGCTAGATCTCAGGATCCTGAGATAAGGGCCTGAGCTGAAACCAAGAGTCGGTCTCTTAACTGACTGGGCCACCCAGGCATCCCTTCTAGCATTTTTTTCAAGCCTCAATATGTATACGATTCTGTGGGTATACATAGGAAACAACTGGTGTCACACAATTAGTATGTGTGCAGTTTTGCTTTCGACTGTCTCCCCTCCACAGTGTACCATAAAGATTTCCCCTTGTCATTTAGAATTCTCTAAAAACAAGGGATTATTAATAGCTGCAAAAAAATCCATCATGTGAGCTGCCATAATTTTACTATTTTCCTCTTTTTTCCAATGTGATAGTCGTTTTCACTTTTTATTATTCATTTGTTTACCTAATTTTTTCATTTTAAAGGTTTTGGTAGCAAGTGCTATTAAAATATTGAACAACATAACTACTTCTGACTCAACTTCTCATCTCCCAGATATGTTTTTCATGTGTTTTGTTAGCGCTGACATTATATTTACGACTAATTACATTAAAAAAAAATAGAAGCCTGTTCCAGCTTCCTAATTAGAAGAGGTTTATGACATGCATGGTATTCAAGTACATGTCTATTGAAAGTGGAAATCCTGGAGCATGGTGGAATTAGAAAAATACAGAGCATGGAAGGCATGGTGTTTTAAGCAGTCAAGTAACGATTTCCACTATTTTTCTCTAGTCCCCTCCATAATCATTCAGCTTCTGCTTTTGCTTGGCTTCTTGTTACATCCCTCTTTCTTTTTTCCCTTTTTTTAAAAAAAAGATTTTATTTATTTATTTGAGAGAGCATGAGAGATAGCAGGAGTGGGGGCAGGAGCAGAGAGAGAGGGAGAAGCAGACTTACTTCTGAGCAGGGAGCCTGATGCAGGGCTCCATCCCAGGACTCTGAAATCATGACCTCAGGCATTTAGCTAAAATTGGGTTTTTTAAAACTCTAATAAGTCCTCAACTCAAATCACTCATGATTTGAGCTGAAGGCAGACAGTTAACTGACTGAGCCACCCAGGCACTCCCCCTGTCCTTTTTTTCTTAACTTCTAAGCAGCAGGATTTGACAGTGTCATGTAATGTTTCTCTTGTCTGGTTCCAGGCCCTACCTCTTCCTACGGGAAGCCACCCAAGCCCGGGTGTAGAGGAAGAAAAATGAAGGAACAGGAAAGGCAAATCTTGCACAATTAAACATCAAGGTTATGAGGCCAAATTGAGAGGTTCCTTCAGGGAAGGGGTCCAAAATGTACAGATGAAGAATAAGTGATAAAAGAAAAAGTCAGCAAGTCTAAAAATGCAGAATTAGAAGCCAGAAATTCCTACTTTCAACCACAGATTCTGAAAATTCCATCACCTCTTAAGAAAATCACTTAAAACCTTCCCTCTATATCTAGTAAAATAGTAGGTATCTAAAATAATTATTATAAACTATGAAGCAGGCTCAGATTCAAGGCCCTGGGAAATAATCTGGTGTTTTGGAGGGAGAAGCAGAAATAAATTGCCCAGTTGTCTGGCAGCATAATAATCTGCACATTTTATTTTATTGAGTAATTCTAACCCCAGACTATCCTGTGATTTCATTTTATGATCAGGTACACCACAGTTAAATTTAAAAACCAACTGAGATGATTATTTCCAAAAAATGTAGTAAGAAATGTATATATTTAATATATGGACAGCTCACATAAATTAATGGGAAAATAACAATACCCCAGTAGAAAGTGGTCCGGTGATAATATATATACAAACAAGATACATATGACCAAAACACATGCAAAAGTGCTTACCTGCCCTAATCATCCAATAAGTACAAGTTGAAACAGCTAAATATAGTTCTTAACCAACAAATTTTCTAGGTTAAAAATATTAGGGATTTGGTTAAGAATATCAGGATCTACCATGAGGGCTATGTATTGGTTACAATGGTCTAGAATCCCTCCTGGGGAAGTTATCATGTACAGATGGAGACTTATGGTAGAATCGAGAAACATTATAAACAACTGAAATTTCCAATAAGAGAAATGGTTAAATGAATTCTGGAACATCCAAAAAGTGTTTGGCACCATTTTACAACATTTATTTTAAAATATTTTAGTGTGAAAATGTTTATGACATTCTAAGTTTAGATAAATCGGCATGTGATTATAAAAGTTAATTATTTCTTGAGTGTTTCTTATGTGCCAGGACCACTCAATTTTTTATATGCATTCTCTCATTAATTTCTTAAAAGCATCTCATAAGGTAGGTACTGTTATTAACGTTATGAATCGTTTCATTTTACAGTTGATGATGTTGAGGCACAAAAAGATGAAATAACTTGCCCAGGGTTACAACCTAATTAGTTGGATTCCAGGCTTAGTGTTGTTAAAAAGTATACCATATTGCAAAATCAACAACACAAGAAACAACAAGTATTGACGAGGACGTGGAGAAAAAGGAACCTTCGTGCACTGTGGGTAGGAATGCAAACTGGTACAGCCACTGTGGAAAACAGTATGGAGGTTCCTCAGAAAGTTAAAAATAGAACTACCCTATGATCCAGTAATCACACTATTGGGTATTTACCCAAAAAATTAAAAAAAAAAACCCACGAATTTAAAGGGATATATGCACCCTTATGTTTATTGCATCATTATTTACAATAGCCAAACTTTGGGAGTATCCCAATAATGGAATATTATTCAGCAACAAAAAAAGAATGAAATCTTGCCAATTGCAATGACTTGGATGGAGTTAGAGAGTATAATGCTAAGCAAAATAAGTCAGTCAGAGAAAGACAAATACCATATGTGGAATTTAAGAAACAAAACAAACAAGCACAGGAAAAAGAGAGGCAGACAGAGAGACAATACAAGAAACAGACTCTTAACTGTAGAGAACAAACTGATGGTTACCAGAGGGGAGGTGGGTAGGGGTATGGGGAAAATAGGGAATGGGAATTAAAGAGTATACTTATTATGATGAAAAAAATGATAAAAAAATACCATATTGCATGCTGTCTGTCTATCCACCTATCCATACATCAATTCATCCATATAATATCTATACAACAGGATGAGACATGAACACAACAGACAACAGATAGCAAAGTGAATTGTGAGACACACGTCTTAGGGGATTGTACCCTCAGGCATTTAGCTAAAATTGGGTTTTTTAAAAATCTACTAAGTCCTCAACTCAAATCACTCATGATGGAATAGAGAGGAGGAGGTCTAAGGGGATTTCTTGTGGCAAGATGACCTTCTTACCTGTGAAGGGTGTGTGGGACAGAGTGTGGCTCAATCAGCTCAGGCCTAGCAGAAGAGGATTCACAGATTCACTTGAAGAACTCTTTGCGAGGCCCCTGGAGTTAGTGTCTGGCTATGGCATAGGATTCCTGATAGATTATAGACAGGATGGCCAGTGCACTTGGTGGCAGAGGAGAGTGGTTACCACCCTGGTTTCAGCCAGCACACCCACACTCTGTCTAGGCCAAGAATGGCAGAGTAGTTCCTATGGCCAGAAGTTGTCTACGTGTGAGAAAGAGCCGACATGTGGGAGAGCCTGGGCTCTGCCCAGCAAAAGTCCCCCAGGATGGACAGTCAGGTTGCAGAAAGTCATTCACCAACCCAAGAAATGCATACTAGAACATTCCCAAGGGCTGCTCTGAAGAAGCCACCAAAGGGACCAGGAAACAAGAGTCTGCCTGGACCCCAAAGTGTGAAGCTGAGCAGTAGGAACTTTCCAGCCATTTTTACTTCCCCTGCTTCCAGAGGGGTCAAACTAACCCCCAGCAAGTTTTGGGGAGGAGGGATAGAGAGGAAAGAAGAAGCCCCCGTGTCTAGTTCTTTGTAGGCAAGAAGCCATCCTGGAGGAGAGAAGAAAAAGATTCCACTTTAAACCCAATTCAGTTTTGATGTTATATGGAACTGGACATTCTAAGCATCAGACTGATACCATGTGGTAAATTAAGAGGGACAACAGGGCTTTGTATCACCCGAGGACTAAAGGGGTCACACTTCGTGCTCACATGCTCATTCAGGAGTGGAAGAAGAACCACCCAATGAGCAGATTCAAAGCACCATGGGAAACGAAGACAAAGTCACTGTGTGATTAGTCCCTTAGCTCCTGCTGGTCGTGTGTGTGTGCATGTGTGTGCAAACGTGCAAATAAACTATATGCGTGTGGCTACAGCTCTGGACAGTGAGGCTATAGCCAGTATTTATCCTCCTCTTTTTATATTTTTCTCTAATTTTTACACTTTCTATAAAGGGATTGTAATACTTTTATAATCAGAAAAACATCAGTAAAATGTTATTTTTAAAAAGGAAGTCAGTGTTATGGAAATTCCCTAATCCATGTGAGATATTACTTGCACCAAGAATGAGCACTACCCATCATATGCCCAGAGCTGCCAAAAAGAGCAAGAAACATTCCGACATCTGCACAGGAACTTGATGTGGAATCTGGAATCAACTCCATTCCCGGGGGAAGAGGGAGGAAATGAGAATTGGGTATTTTGTTGTTTCTCTTGTAAACAAGCTTTGGGATCATATCCCTTTCCCCTTCCTCTCCCTAGGCCATTAGTCACAAATTCGGCAGCAAGGGTCCCTTCCCAACACGGGCTCCCCTGAATGGCCTGTTCTTCGGGCAAACCCCCAACAAGAACTGAAAGTTAGTGGTCTTGAAGAATGGATTCTAAGGCAAGTATTATTAAGATGAAAAATGCTAAATAAATGCCCATTGCCACACACTGGAGTCTTTTTTTTTTTTTTTACCTTTTCCTTTGGAATGCTCTGCAATGAGACTACCCTAGAGGGGACACAACTTAAAAGGAACTCTGAAAAAGATTTTGAAAAATAGGCTTTGATTTCTTAGAAAAAGAAGTGGAGATCTTACAGAGACTAAATATGTCACGCTCAAGTCACACCGCTTCCATCTGATCAAGTTGCCGGGCAGGTAGATAAAGAAAATGCTGTAGAGCCAGGGTACCCAGGAGTGGGTCCCCCTGAGGAAGTGTCCCAGGCTGCCAAGTGATGAAATGGCTAAAGATGTGGGCTAAATGATAAGCTACTCGAGGGAATTCCTGGCTGGCTGGAAAACCTTACTCAGGGAAACCTTGTGAGCACAGAGTGTACTCAACATCTTGTACGCACTCATATTGCTTTCATTTATTGAATGAGGGATAAGAGATATTCATTTCAAATATGGGAGCTTCAGCAGGTTGAGAAGACTGGATGACCTACAAGATTCAAGAAGATACTGGTAAACAGAACTGCAGATTGAAACTAAGAAGCTAAAATATAGGAATAAGGGAGTGGCTGCTCCTGGGTTCAAATAGTCACCTGCATAAGGGCAATAATCTGAGAATAATATTTTGTATTTACATAGAGTATTTCACAGTTTCCAAAGCAGTTTTGGGGGGTAGCTTAATTTTAATTCATGTGAAAAAATACTTAAGGGTTATTTTTGTTGACCACAAGTTTGAAATGAAAACAACAGAGTAACATAGAAGGATAAAAGCCAATAGTAGCCCTCCTCCTCCCAATAAAAGTAAGAGCCCCTGTCATCTGAGCACTCCTAAGGCACTGGGTTGTACCCTTGGGGCTACCTACCTTTTAGGAAGAACATCAGTAAATTGAAGTCATAATGAAACAAGTGGGCAGGAAGGTAAAAATTTGGGAGCCGAGGAATATTCAGTGTGGAGAAGGGAAGATGAGGAGATGTAAAAAATTGGTTCAAATATTTGAGCAGCTGCTATATTAGGAGATTCTCCTATGTATTTTAGTATTATCAAAAGTACAGGACTTCCACCAATGACTCTGTTTCAGGGATGAAGATTTTAGCTAGAGGAGTGGATCTTAAAATGTCAATGTTTTGGAAACAACATTGGAATCTGCAGAATTGCTTGTGGGAGGGTAACCTGGAGCAGCCACTTTGGAAAATAGTTTGGCCCCATCCCCAGATATCATAGTTGCACACCCCCTTAGCCTGCAAGGTTCATCCCTGGACATACATGCCTAAAAAAGCATCTTCATGTGCACAGCAGGAAATATGCACGTGAATATTCACAACAGCAGAATCTGGAAACAACTCAAATGCCCAGCAGTAGGACAGCAGGTGAGTAAATTGTGAAATATTACACAATGGTCAAATGAATCTAGATGAATCTTAGTACAATTTTAAGTGGACAAAGACAACATGATACCCCTTTTTAAAAAAGTTAGGCCACAGGGACGCCTGGGTGGCTCAATTGGTTAAGCCACTGCCTTCAGCTCAGGTCATGATCCCAGGGTCCTGGGATTGAGTCCCACATCGGGCTCCTTGCTCAGTAGGGAGTCTGCTTCTCCCTCTCCCTGTCACTCCCGTTTGTGCTCACTCTCTGACAAATAAGTAAAATCTTAAAAAGTTAAGCCACAAAAATTAAGAATTTTTGTGCTTTTTAGAAATACATATATGTAATAGGTTAGACAAAGAAAGCCAAATACCATTGATCTCGCTTACATGTGAACCTAAAAAGCAAAAACAAAACAAACTCACAGATACAGAAAACAGGTTGGTGGTTGACAGAGCAAGGGGCAGGGGAGTGGGCAAAAGGGGTAAAGGTGGTCAAAAGATTAAAAAATACACATAAATGCACTAAAACTCTTTTTTAAAAAGCAAGGTAATGATGAACAGGTTGATGGTTCCCACCAGTGGGACAGGGCAGGGAGATGGGATATGGGGCATCTGGTGCGATGGTTCATTTGGGGTGGTGGGTTCACAGATGTTTACCACATTGTTAAAAAGAACGAAATACCCAGATGGAATTAGGCCATGCATAAACCCATGGTGACCGTGTGTCATGAACCAATTCAGTTCTGTCCATCTGAGGGCCACTGAAAAGAGGGAGAAGGCACAAAAAAAGGAAAGACGGAAGGGAGGGATGGAAAATACTGAATTGGCGTCATTGTGGCCTGGTCAGCAAGCTCCTTGTCACCCACATCATTTCAGCCTAAGCCAGGTGGCTACCCAACACGGTATGGTTGTGCAGGTTGTGAGCTGCACCAAGGTCCCTGATGAGGAGTCAAGCAGGTTTTCATCAGCCTGTGCTCTATATGCCATGCAAGACCCTGGAGCAGAACTACGTTTGCCCAGAGGAAGAGCACAGAAGTGTGCTGCCCCATTACCCACCTCTAAGGCTTGTCTTTGTCCAGAGAGGGCACTTTGTTCTCATAAAAACTCTAGCCAGAGATGTTTTCAGAGGAATCTTGCACTGGGTATTCAATTGGACTAGGTGACCTCCAAGGTCTCTTGGAACTCAAGGATATTTTTGAGGGAATAACAAGTAGAAAGAGGTCTGATTCACAATTCAGGAGACTGGATTGGACACTGTAGGGAAGCAAATTCTACCACTGGAAAATGTATCTCTTTGGTAAGTGGATTATTTTAGGCTGATTATTTTTAAGAAAGAGAAGGCTCAGGAAGAACCTTTGACCTTTCCCCTAATTGCCTAAAAGAATTTAGAGGACTTGATATCCTCTAATTGAGGTATCACTGTAGATAACTACAGTATAACATGAAAGAGATGTGGAAGACGAGGAATTTAGCAAAATCTGTTAAAATTCTTCTTATTGTTTCTGTATGGTCCATCTAACATTTGTTTACCAAACATTTACTCTTTTTCATCTTCCTATGAATTGCATTCCTTCCCTTTTGAAGTCCCACTTTCCTACACTCTTCTTGGGTCTGGATGGCATATAAGTCTCAATTGCCTGACTGCCAGGCGGGCCATAGTGAGCCCCCACACATACAGAGTTAAATTTGTTAATTTGTCTCTTGTCAATTTAAATCTTAGACCAACCAAAAGAATCTGAAAGCGTAGAGGAAAATGTTTTCTCCCCAAAACACCACCCATACATTACAAATAGCTGTGTGATCCTCAGCCTTAATCACTGCTGGTTTGTTTTCTTGACTTCAAATGCTACCTGCTTCAGCCAATGGCTGTGACACAATACAAAGCATTAAAGATGCCAACTGTTTCTTCCTCACCCACATGTCTTTCCTGCAGGCCGCCCTTGCCCACAGACTGTTACAGTATCGGGCACTGGGGCAGAAGGTCAGGTATAGCATCATGGGAAACACCATCCAAGCAGCCATAATGGGAAATCAGGAAGCCAGTGAAGGCAGTTGGCTTCTGGGAAGGGGCAAGGAGCAGGCCAGTGGAGAGAAGCAGATCCCACTGGTTTAGGGATATACCAGAGAGAAAGAAAAGAGATGCCTGGTGACTTAGAATCTAGTTGTGGCCTATCTGAAATGGGAACCACCAGCCACATATGGCTACTGCACACTTGAATTGTGGCTAGTCCAAGCTGAGATGGACTCTACATGTAAGGTACACACCAGATTTTTGAGATTTGGCATGAACAAAAGAATGGAAAAGTAACTCAATGATTTTATAATATCGATTCCATGTTGAAATAATATTTTGAATATTTTGGATTAAATTTCAAAATAATAAAAATTTTCATCTTTTAAAATACTTAAAAAATGAGGATACTAGGATATTTTAAATTATATCTGTGGCTCCCATTGCATTTCTATTAGGCAGCAAAGGACTAGACTCTATGAAGCCCAAACTTTTTATAATAGGATTTAATGAGATATCCCTTTCCCTTTTAAAAATTCTCCTTTTAACTTGTTTTGAGTTGGTGTCTATTCCTAAAAACCAGATGGAGGGCACCTGGGTGGCTCAGTTGGTTAAGCGACTGCCTTCGGCTCAGGTCACGATCCTGGAGTCCCGGGATCGAGTCCTGCATTGGGCTCCCTGCTCAGCAGGGAGTCTGCTTCTCCCTCTGACCCTCCCCCCCTCATGCTCTCTCTCTCCCTCTCTCATTCTGTCTCTCAACTAAATAAAATCCTAAAAAAAAAAAAAAAGATGGAAAAGTGCCTTAAAAATAAATACAACTCTATGATTGGAAGTTATTGTTAATTTAATAATGATTAAGTCCTATGATTCTATTAATTATTTCCATCAACAAATCCTACTGGCTCGGTTTCCCAAATATACCCAGAATTTGACCTCTTCTCACTGCTGAATCCCTGCCCACTCTCTGCACACCTGGCTCCTCTCGCCTCCCTGATTTGACCTCAAGGTCCTGAGGACCATCCTGGTCCTCTCTCCCTGTTCTCCTCTCTCCAGCTGTTGCAGCCTCCTTGCTGCTTGTGCTCCTTTGGCCCTCAGGGTCTTTGCACTGGCTCTGCCTACACTGTTCTTTGTTCATATCCACATACTCACTGCCTATCACTGTGGACTCAAATGTTACTTCTGAGGGAGGCCTTCCCTGTTTGCCTTCCCTAAAATTACAACTCTTACACACACACACACACACACCCCTTATCTCCTGCTCTATTATTCCCCTTAGCATTTATACTATCTCATATACTATGTATTTTATCTTATGTATCAGTCTCCTTCAACTATAATAAATTTAGTAAGTGCAGGAATTTTTCTGTCTTGCTCATTATTGTATTCCCAGCATCTAAAACAGCGCCTGACACAGCAGCTGCTCAATAAATATTTGTTGTATGTGGAGGATCGCAGCAGACTATTCTTGTGCTAATAAGTGTTTGCTGGGGGCACCTGGGTGGCTCAGTCATTAGCGTCTGCCTTCGGCTCAGGTCACGATCCCAGGGTCCTGGGATCGAGCCCTGCGTTGGGCTCCCTGCTCAGCGGAAAGCCTGCTTCTCCCTCTCCCACTCCCCCTGCTTGTGTTCCCTCTCTCGCTGTGTCTCTCTGTCAAATAAATAAATAAAATCTTTAAAAAAAAAAAGTGTTTGCTGTATTTTATATGGTCTACACGAAGTTTCTGACAGAGTTCTTAACCTCCAGAGGAGATATTTAAGAGCCACTGAATTCTCTAAGTACAACCAAATTGTAGGAAGCACCAGCTCTCTGACACCTCAAGTGGTTCTTAGAGTTTGTGTGGTGCTACGTGTTGGCATTTTTGTTTGAAGACTTATTTGAGAGAGAGCACGCTTGAGCAGGAGGGGCAGAGGGACAGGGAGAGAGAATCTGGAGCAGACTCCCCACTGAGCATGGAGCCCAACATGGCGCTCTATCTCACGACCCTGAGCCAAAATCAAGAGTCAGACTTAATCGATTGCACCACCCATGCACCCCAAGTGTTGGCATTTCTATGCAGGGAATAATGGCCCAGCAAACCTGAGTTTTTAGAATATTTGGAGCTGCCACAGTTGTACTTTCTTAGACACCACCCATTCCTTACCTTTCCTGGCCCCTCATTATGAAGTGTGGACAAAGGACAGAATGGATTTTCGAGGAAGATGAAGGAATATATTAGCCATCTGGTTGGCTTCCCAGAGTGAAGCCAATTATTCCCACTGAGAACCCATTAGACCCAAACAAATTTTAATATTTCCTCATCAATTCACTTGCGTATTTTTTTTTTTTTTTTTTACACTCAGTCAGCACTGTATTTTTATCTTCACAACCAACCTTCCCAAATGTGGCTGGGTTGACTTGGTCCTGAGCATTTTGGCCACAGCTTTCCACATAAATCTCATACATCAGGCAGCGAGGCACACTGTACCCTTCACAGATACAGAAATTGTCAACCAACCTGGGGGGAGAGGAAGACAAGGCAGAGGAAATTGGCATCAGTTTCTCTGGGCAGAAAATTTTGATCCAAGGAAATGAAACCTGTTTAAGTTATTGAATGCAAAGGCTCACCAACCATCATCAATAATGTACCTTTTTGTTCTCAGCCCAGAGTTAAGTATTTTGATTGTGGATCTTTATTTTTTTATTAAATCTTTAATTTTAATTCCAGTATCATTAACATACAGTGTTATAATTTTCAGGTGTACCATATAGTGATTCAACAATTCTATACATTACTCAGCATTCATCATAAGTGTGCTATTAATCCCCATCACCTAATTCATCCATCCCCTTACCCACTCCCCTCTGGGAAACATCAGTTTGTTCTCTATAGTTAAGAGTTTGTTTTTTGGTTTGTCTCTCTTTATTTTTCCTTTGCTCATTTGTTTTGTTTCTCAAATTCCACATATGAATAAAATCATATGGAATTTGTCTTTCTCTGACTTATTTTGCTCAGCATTATACTCTAACTCCATCCATGTTGTTGTAAATGGCAAGATTTCATTCTTTTTTATGGCTGAATAATATTTCATTTGTATATATACCACATTTTCTTTATCCATTCATCTATTGATGAATACTTGGGCTGCTTCCATAGTTTGGCTATTGTAAATAATGCTGCAATAAACAGGAGTACATGTATCCTTTTGAATTAGTGTTTTTGTATTTTTGGGGTAAATACCTGTAATGTGCTTACTGGATCATAGGGGAGTTCTATTTTTAACTTTTTGAGGAACCTCCATACTGTTTTCCACAGTGGCTGTACCAGTTTGCATTCTGATTATGGGTCTTTAGATAATCAACGTGGTGGGTTTTTATTGTTGTTTTATTTTGTTTTTTGATCTGTTTTTGTTTTTGGCATGTAGGCATATTAAAAAGAAGCCCAAATTATTGGCTCAGCAGACACTGTTTTATGTCCTATTGTAAAGGTTGTAGCCAAGAGTTCTATAGCTATAAAGTGGGGATTATTTACTTGATCTATCACCCCTGCAGGCTTGCCAGTCCCTGTGTGCTTGTGACTCAGGTCACGTGTGCAACGCTTTGCCTCCCTCCCCCAGTTGTTTGCACAATTTTTAAATCTGACTCATTTAGGGCAGGCCACAATATTTTGATTATTTAAATTGATATGAGATGTAAAATGCAAGACACCAAGAGACAGGCAGACACTCCAGCTGAGTGGCATTTGTATGTGATCTGCAGCATTTCAGGCCTCTGCTCAAGGTGGGGTCTTCAACTGCTCAAGTGTTCCCACACTTGCGGGGAGGTAGCAGTCCCTTGGCAATGAGGGGCTCTGCCTGTGGCTCAGCCAGACCTGTGGGGATAGCCATGTCCCTGTTCCAGCAACTGGTATGTGTGTGGGTTAAGAAGTGGGGGAGACTGAGGCCAGAAAGTGTGGTCCACAGTGACATCTGATCACAACCCCTCCTTCACTGGTTGAGGAGAGACTCTCAGGGTTCTTATTCTTTTAGAGAAATATGCAAAGGAAGCCAATATAATTTTTAAGCACAGAAGAATTTTTCAGCAGGGAATTTACCAATACATCGTCTCCTTTCTCATTGATGATATAAAGCTTATTTTCTGGGATGAGGCCCACTGAGGACTGCACTTACTTTCCCTGAGAGCTAAAGACACAATTGTCAACCCCATCGGCTTCCTCATAAAAGGAAAAACTAACATATAGGAGGTGGGGGAAATCTTTGGCCCTGCATACTGAGGTATACAAATTATCACAGGCCAGGCAGCTTAAAACAACAGAAATTGGTTCTCTCACAGTTCTGGAGGCTGAGAGTCCAAAATCAAGGTGTCCATAGGGCTGGTTCCTTCCAGAGGCTCTGAGGGAGAATGTGTTGTATGCTCTTCTCCTAGCTTCTGGTGTTCACTGGACATCCTTAGCTTATAAATGCATCACACTCATATCTACCTCTGTCTTTACCTGGGCTTCTCTTCTCTGAGCGTCCTCTCTCCTCTTCTTATGAGAACACCAGTGATTGGATTTAGGACCCAGCTGAATCCAGTATGATCTCTTCTTAATTAATTACAACTGGAAAGACCCTATTTCCAAATAAGGTCACATTCTGAGCTTCCAGATAGATAAGTATTTTGGGGAGACACTATCCAACCCAGTACCTGCCCAAGAAGGGGATTTTCCAAGGGTCTCCTTAACATCATTGTGAGAATGTGCCACTTGACATACTTGACCATGGTTTAAATATAGCTGCTAGAGTACCAATTATTTGGCTCAATGTTGAATACAGGATGATGGCTCTCAGTGGGGAGGGGAGGGGCAAATTCCTACAACTAGGTGATTTTTTATATTTCTTTTGTTAAGAAACCACTCATTGATAGATGAAAAGCCTATACTTGAGGTATCACAAAAGACAGCTATGCTTGGGGAGCTGCCACAAAATATGATAGATGTCAAGTTAAAACTCACTGTTGTTTACCTATAGCTACTACTGATTTAGTCATGGAATGGTCTCCTCAAAAAAGAAACATGCGAAATACTCCTTAAAATGAACTCTAGTTTAAATGTTTGCAAACCCTTCTACCTCGTCACAGAAATTCATTTGTTCTAGGCCTCTATGAACTGTGTCTTTCTCTTTCAAAATGACATTACTGAGTCTGCCCATTATCTGGGTGCACAAGGCTAAATAATACTATCAGGGAGAATAACAGTAAAGGATCTCATGACCCTGAGATCATGACCTGAGCCAAAATCAAGAGTCAGATGCTTAAACGATGGAGCCATTCAGGCACCTCTATGAATTTTTATTTTAAGTAAATGATTTCTTTTTAAGTAATCTCTATACCCAAACTCACAACCCTAAGATCAAGAGTCACATGCTCTCCTGACGGAGCCACCCAGGTGCCCCCTTGAAATTATGATCAATGAGTATTTTTTTTTAAAGATTTTTATTTATTTATTTGAGAGGGAGAGAATGAGAGACAGAGAGCACAAGAGGGAAGAGGGTCAGAGGGAGAAGCAGACTTCCTGCCGAGCAGGGAGCCCGATGCGGGACTCGATCCCGGGACTCCAGGATCATGACCTGAGCTGAAGGCAGTCGCTTAACCAACTGAGCCACCCAGGCGCCCCTATGATCAATGAGTATTATCCAGGGCTTTGCATCTCACAGATGGGCTTGCATTCTGACTCTGAGATACCTCCTAGAGCTTTTGTGACTAGAAAACAAGCACATGATATGCTTAGTACACTTCTTGGCACATGGAAGCTCTTATTGGTGTTGTTTTAGTGTCTACCTCCAAAATATTCAGAGGATGCAAGAAAGACGGCCCTGTTGGCATACTGGCAGCCCAGAAACACCTGCAGTAAATGAGACTGACTTTCAACTACATGTGGGTCCAAAGAGAGGCTGATGGGGGTGGGGGGATGTGTAGGCAGTAGAGTTGGGCTGAACTACTGGCAGGTGGGATTGGTTAAGGATTTTACACTGTGCCACCAAAATGTGTTTTGGTGATCCATGATTATGAAGGTGTAGGATGAATCAGATCACTGAATTCCTTGCTTAGCTGCCTAAGAACAGTATTTACCAGGCCTCACCATCAGATGAAGTTGATTGCTAAGATCGTAAAAACATTCATGATGTTCTCCTTGTTTTGAGTGATGGACAATCTGATAGTAGCCAACATCAGAGTGCACATATCTAGCCCTGCGATTCTCACATTTTCTGAGTGCTCCTTTCCATGGTAAAGAAAAATGTAATGCTGGGAATTACACATGCTGGCACTTATAGTACCCTGATTCAGCCTGATCAAAAGCTCCTATGAATTCTGTATTTTTAAAAATAAATTTGCATGTCATTAATTTCAACAGTCTGCAGAAATTTTAAAAAGCCATACATGTGAGAGACAGTTATTTTAGACTATGGCCAGGCTCAGCATACCTAGGGATTAGAGGATGCGTAGTAGTTTCATCTGAGGTCTGAAACCAGGGGTCCCACCCTGTCAGACTTGTTCGGTCTGCACTCCCCAGTAGGGGAAGTCAAGTCACTGCTCTTCATCCCTTTGTGCTCCCCTGAGATCTGACCACTTCTCTCCCAATTCCTACAACCCTTCCTGTCTGTGAAACAGAAAATGTCTATTACTTCTGTTTCTGGAGACTGTCCTGCTCCTTGCAGGACCTTTCTCCTTGGAGAATTTATCGTGTTTACGACAGTAGCACTGAAGTCTCTAAGGAATGCTGAGGATCTAACTAGTGACTGGAAAATGAAGCTATGAAGCAATGCTGAAAGTGGAATGTTTCTGCCATGGGACAATAATCAGCCCCCTTTCTGGTCTGTCACTCAGAATCTCCGGACAGCTCGCCCACCAGTACCCACTGCCACTCTTCTAGGAAACTGGTCTCCTTGGGCATCTTCTAACACTCTCCAGGATGCTAAGGCTCTGGATTACAAACTGAGTGGCTCTACTTGTGTGTGTAGTTTTTAAAATATACATTTATTTTTTAATTGTGATAAAATATATATAACAAAATTTACCATTTTAAAATGTACAGTTCTGTGGCATTAAACACCTTCACATTGTTGTGCAATCATCACCACCAACCATTCAAAGAACTCTTTTCATTTTGCAAAACTGAAATCCTGTACCCATTAAACACTAACTCCTCCTTCTCTCTCCCCAAGTACCTGGCACCTACCATTCTACTTTCAGCCTCTATGAATGGGACTATTTTAGGTACTTCATACAAGTGGAATCATATGGTATTTGTCCTTTTGTGACTGGCTTATTTCATTTAGCGTAATGTCTTCAAGTTTCATCCGTATTGTAGTATGTATCAGAATTTCCTTCTTTTTTTAAGCCTGAGTAATAGTCCATTGTATGTACGTATTGCATTTTGTTTATCCATTCACCTGTTGATGGACACTTGGATTGTTTCCACCTTTTGGTTATTGTGTATAATGCTGCTATACACATGGGTGTGCAAAAATCCACTTGAGTCCCTGCTTTCAATTCTTTGGGAGTACACACCTTGAAGTGGAATTGCTGGATCATATGGTAGTTCCATTTCAATTTTTTGAGGTGCCACCATATTGTTTTCCATAATGGGTGCACCATTTTACATTCCCACCAACAGTGCACAAGGGCTCCAATTTCTCCATTTTTGACAACACTCGTTATTTTCTATTTTTGTTTGTTTGATAACGGCCATCCTAATGGGTGCGAAGTGGTTGGGGCTGTATTTTTAATGCCAATGTTAAGACTACCAGTACCAATGATCTTTTAAACATTCCACCTCATAGACTGAATGCCTAAAGAGCAGTCCTCCACAGGAAGTTATGCCCTCCTTGCCACCATTGCTCTACCTCCTCCCCAAACTTGAAGAGCATGACCTCTGTGTTTGCGAGGCCTGTAAGGGTGAGTTGGAATTCATGGCATAGGACTTGAATTAGTTCGGCTCACTGCTAAAATGGTCTACATCATCCTAAGTGATTTAGGGCACCTGCACTGTGGGCAGCCTGCATTGTGTCATTTCATAGACAACCTTAGGAGGCTGTCCAGGTATGTTTCAATCTCTAATCATTCTTTCAAGTCTCTAGAATATAATGCAAATCCCAGAAACTCTAATTTACTAAATGGTGACCTGCAACAGTTGACAAAGGCATCCTAATAGTTCTTTATTCTAAGAAGGAGCCACTCTGCTGAGGGGTTGGAGTCAGTGAGTGTAAAAGAAAGAGAGCACTGTTGTGTAGTATTCTGAAAACTTGGTGTGTGCTCTAATATGTAGTCTTTTGATTTTTTTTCTCTTATGCAAGATAAAATATATAAAAAATTTTCTCTTGGAAGAAAAGGGTAAAACTTTAGGCCTTTTCATGTTATAATCACAAACACACCCTTCATTTTTCTATTTTGCTCACATAACTTTTCCAGAAAGTCTTTCCTGAGAAGTATTCCTTAAAACCTTTTTAAAAAGTAATCAGATATCTGCTATTTATTCACCTTGTAAAACTTAGGTTTTAGATTTTAGAACTGGTTTCAATTATTTTCCTATTTATGAAAAGCTACAAACCCATGAGTTCATCAGTCCCAGGGGCTAATGATATTTTTCTTTCCAGTTTTTCTGCCCCTATTTAAATAGCCAGAAGTGAATTTCACAAACAATGTGGAATGCATTGTTAAAGCTAAAAATTGCTTTACTTTAAGTTAGAAAACATCCCATTCTGGATCTCATACGGAGGGGAAACATTTCCTCTCCTGACCAACGCCCACGTGCCTTCAGATGTATATGTAAGAGCAGGTCCAACCAACAGGCCCCCCAGTGGGGGGCAATCTGGATTGCTTCCCGCGGTCAGTGTGACCAACAGGGAAGCCCTCACATGGCCCACATCAGGAGGCCGTGTGTGTGTGTGTGTGTGTGTGTGTGTGTGTGTGTGTGTGTGTGTGGTGTGTGTGTGTGTCCAGTCCCATCCGCCGCTCTGGCGAGCCAGCATCAAAAGGCACTGGTTCTGGGTGTGAACGGCTGTCCTTCTAGGCCTATTTATCAAGGCTCCCTGAGCACGGCGGTCGCTCCTTGCACTGGGCACTGGCCCGGGGTCCTGGGGACAGCAGCAGAGGGAGTGACGTTTCCCCCCTTCCCTGCCCCACCTCTTCCATTCTATCGGCCCAGAGCGCCTCCCAGCCCAGACCGCGAAACCCGGCCCAAAGGGGAGGCGTCCGGGGCCGCTCACCACTGGATGATGCCGCTGTGCAGACCCCGGGTGCCCGCGCCGCCCGACGGGGAGGCCGGCACATCCTCAGCCATGGCTCGGACCAGGGCCGGCCGCACCCAGACAGGGAGCCGGCGGCTGCGGCTGCACCAGTCCGGCTGCCGCCGCTGCTGGGTGTTTACTTTAGAGCGGGGCGCGAGGGGCACGCGGGGGCGCGGAGGGGCGGGGGGCCGGAGCTGAGTCAGCCCGGCCGGAGCCCCGCGCGCGCGGCGGAGGCTGCTGGGTCGCGCCCTGGGCCCTGCTGTGAAGGTTGTTGGGGGCGGGGGTGGGGAGACGGGGTCGCCGGCCCCTAGATCAAAAGATCGAAAGACAGAAGTACAGAAGGCGCTCTTCCCACCTTGCTACCAAGCCATCAAACAAACGAGGAAGCAACAAATAAAAACCAATGTATATAAGTTTCAAATCAGGTCACAGCAGTGGTGACTATCAGCGGTCCTCAACCTTGTTTGCGCTTTGGAATTACCCGCGCGGTTTTCAAAAATATGGACGCCCAAGCGCCAATCCCAGAGGTTCTGATGTAATTGGTCTGGGGGTGGGAGCGGCCCAGGCAAACCGGCTTTTACAAGCTCCCCAGGAGTTTAGTGATGCTGGTGTGCACTCGGGACTGAGAACCACTGGTCCTGGGAGTTTTGAGGGCAGCCGGCATCAGGACTTTTGAGAGGCCGACCCCAGATTACTCCAGTTAAGAACATCTGCCCTGGAGTGATCCCCCCAACCTGCAGCCAGGACCAGGTAGTCCTTGCCCTCAGGAATTATATGTTCACATCACTGGTCCGTGATGTCAAACTGCTTACTCTCTCCCAACCTTACTTTGCTTACTAGGACTTGTGTGGTTGTTGTATGTATTAAGTGAGCTGATAAATGCAGGGTATGTGGCATGAAGGGGAGCTCAGTCAGGCAACTGCTCTTTTGGCTTCTGACTGCTTCAAAGTCCTCTCAGAAAGATTTCTTCATCTAGGTTAAAAAGATACTTGACAACTCAACAGCAACAACAAAACATTCCAATTAGAAAATGGGCCTAGGACTTGAATATCTTCTCCAAAGGAGGATATACAAATGGCTAATAAGCACATGGAAAGATGCTAAACATCACTGGCCATTAGTGAAATGTAAATCAAAATCACAATGAAATACCACTCCACACTCTTTGGGATTGCTATTTTTAAAAATAAGAAATAAAAACAAGAAAATAACAACTGTTGGTGAATATGTGAAGAAACTAGAATCTTGTTCATGGCTGGTGGGAATGTAAATTGGTGCAGCTGCTATAAATACAGGCAGTTTCTCAAAAAATTAAAAAATAGAATTAACATATGATCCATCAATTCTACTTCTTGGGTATGTACTGTTGGGGAGGAAAATTTTTCCTTTACCCTTCAAAGATTCTTATGGCTGGCCTAAGAATTAAATTTACATCAGACAGTAGGAGAAAAACAGATTTAATTTTGTATGTATGGGAACCCCACATACAGGAGAGGGGTAAACACAGAAAGGTAAAATGATGTATATATGCCATCCTGAGCTGAGGAATGGGGTAGAAGCTTGGGGCTTCAAAGGGGAATAGGGCGATTCACAGGACAAGAAGAAAATGGCAAATGTTTGGTAATTAGATGTTTGCCCTGCCACCCAGATGGGTCACTCAGATAAAATTTATCTCTGGTAGTAATTTTATTTTGGGAAAGATCCCCAATTTAGATTCTTTTAGGTAATTAAGGGAGAGGCAAAGTTTCTCTTGAGCCCACAGGGTCTCAATTGCCTGCAGCTTAAAATAGTCCACATGCCAAAGTGGCACATTTTGGGGAAACTTGTTCTGAATCCCTTCAGTACCCAAAAGAACTGAAAGCAGAGACTCAAACAGATATTTGTAATTTGTACACCCCATTCATAGCAGTATTATTCACAATAGCCAAAAGATAGAAGCAACCCAAGTGTCCATCAATGGATGAATGGATAAACAAAATGTAATATTTGTATTTACATACTTTGGAATGGTATTCAGCCTTAAAAAGAAATGAAATTCTATTACATGCTACAACATGGATGAACCTTGAAGACATTATGCTAAATGAAATAAGCCAGTCACAAAAAGATGATTCCACTTATATTAGATACCTAGTATAGTCAAACTCAGAGAGACAGAAAGAATGGAAATTACCAGAGGCTGGGAGAGGAGAAATGGGGAGATGTTGTTTAATGATTACAGAGTGTCAGTTTGCAATGAGGGAAAATTTCTGAAGATTAACAGTGGCAATAGTTGCACAATGTAAATGTACTTAATGCCACTGAATTATACACTTAAAACTGGTTAAAATGGTAAACTTTATGTTATGCATACTTGACCACAATTAAGAAAAACCTGCCTCAAAAAAAGATACCCCAGGGTGCCTGGGTGGCTCAGTCAATTAAGTGTCTGACTCTTGATCTCAGCTTGGGTCTTGATCTCAGGGTCATGAGTTTGAGCTGCATGTTGAGTTCCACACTGAGCATGGAGCCTACTTAAAAGAAAAAAAAAAAAGAAAGAAAGGTAAAAAAAAAAAAAAGATGCCCCACCCCTGCCGCTAACACCACATGATCACATTTGGAGAACCACTTTTGGAAGCAGGGCAGAGATTCATTCAACAAACAGCAATGACTGCCTTCCATGTGACAGCACTAGAAAGTAGTTGTTGGTGGGGGGGTTGCCTGGGTGGCTCAGTTGGTTGGGTGTCTGACGCTTGGTCTCAGCTTGGGTCTTGATCTCAGGGTCATGAGTTCAAACCCCACACTGGGCTCCATGCTGGGCATGGAGCCTACTTAAAAAAAAAAGAAGAAAGTAGTTGTTGGGGCAAAACACGGGTCTCCAGGGCCAGCACTCTCCCTCCAGTGGGGACACAATCCTCAGGGTATCAGGAACAGTGTTCCTAAAGCAGTTCCAGAGGAGAGATAGCAGGACATTCATTAAAGAGCCTGAGCCTTTAAATTTGGCCAGGTCACTGGAGCCAACCCCAGATGGCATCTGGCTCCCCTTTGGGGAGTGGCACCAGGAATCAGCCTGGTTCTAAGAACTTCAGGAAGGTTTTTTTCCAGGGGAGGGGCGGTGGGCAGTAAAGTGGAAAAGACTTATAAATAAGTGATGGAGGCTGATATTTGCCCTTTTCATCTTTTCAGCTGTATGTCCTTGTTCAGGGCTGGCAGCTTTAAAAAGCCATCCAGTAGGGGACATTTGACACCACATCAGCCCCTCTCAGGGCAGGAACCAAGGCGAAGAGCATGTGGAGAGACCCCTTCATGACCTGGCAATGATAGGAAGCCAACTGTGTGGGTAAGAAGCAGATTGGCAGCAGCTAGTTTCACGTAGTGCCGGGAGACTCTGCTGAACAGGGAAAGCTGCATGGTAACTGTGATGAAGAACCAGCAGAAGGAGAGAGGAAACAACCAGGTGACATGATATGGAAAGTTCTCCAAGGAAGCTTTCTTGAGTTCAACCCTTCTTCTCTGTTTTTTTTCTAGAGAGGTGGTAGGTGTCTTGGGACCTTGGACGGGAGCCCTGCCAGGCTGCTTTACTGGCTTTGCTTTGCCCTGAGTGCTCCCATCCTGGGCCTCCTGCAGTGCGGGAGGTCCTTCTCAGTGGCCTCCAGAAGCTGAGAGCCTGGCTTCTGCCATTCTTCATGCAGGTCCTGCAGCAGCTCCTGGCCACCCAAGAAACTTCCCACGAGGCCCACTCATTTCCACAGAGACTAGAAATAACCAAGAGAAGAACCTACTGTTATTAGGCTCAACTTATTAGGGCCAACTTGAGGTCTCACTATGTCACTGATGATTATGTGATATTTGCGTATTTACTTTGCTCCAGTCAGTACCAGGCACTGGAACAATCTTGGAAATAACAATGGAACACCATGACCCTCTGGTTGACCAGTAGTCTTTGCTGTTTACTACATCAAATATTAGATGCAATGAAATGCAGACATTACTTTGCCTTGCTCCAGAGCTGTTGAGGCCAGTTGGTTAGAGGACTATAGACATGAGTCCATGGGGTCAATTTCACACCCTCCACCCAAAGGACCAGTTAATTTCTTCTATGACAGGTGACAGCTAGTGTACCTTGTTTGACCAGCCCTCTTATAGATGCAGACTCTAAGTAGGTACATGCTAATACAATAACACTCGTAGGTTTATTCACAGTGTATGCCTTCCTAATGTGCTAAATGTGCAAAAGACATTTACCTCTGCACGTGACTCTTTTACTAGCAGCATATAATTAAGGCTTTCATTTGGGTTGAGCATATAGCCACATAGACTGCAGAGTAGTATTAGGTCTAAAATTCATTTTATTTTCAAAGAATGTTTAATTGCACCTGACATAACAAAAAGACTTCCTTTTGTAGCTTTCACTGATGAGATAGCCAGACCCATGTATATGCTCTCTTGTACCTGAAAAGTCCAGTCTCCCTCTAACTCATGTTCAGCATCTGACCACTAATGTCCTATACCATTACAAGGAAAAGAAAAGAAATCTTTAAGTTCATGTCAAACAGAATTCCAATTCCTCATGTCACATTTTATGCACAGCAAGCTTTCTCTCCCTCTGCCATAGTACGTATCTCTTTCAGCTAAACAGTGACTACTTTTGCCTACTTCAGTCTAATTGGTTTCTAGGTTATCCAGTTAGTCTTATTTCACCTTCTAAAAGGGCACCAGCTGTGCCTTATCCTTGCACAAAACCATCTCTGATCTGGGGTGCTTAATTTCATTCAGTCCTTACAATTATTCACTTTCTGTGGATGTACCAAGTGTCTTCAGGCAATAGATGTATTTTTAAATAAAGCTAAAGAGTATAATGCATTTGGTCAAGAATGTACAATGTAGTTAGTATCTGCACGGACAGAGCATTACAGAGAACAGACAACTGCATGTTTCATTTTCACCTGGAAGAGACTTTCCAAGATCATTGGGCTCTAAACCAATAAGCCATGGAGACTTTCAAACTATACTGGAGCAAAACAGTCTCATTGGAGAGAGTCCAAATTGCTATCACATGTTAAAATTTTCATTGGTCTAGATTCATCTACAGAGTGTCTGGTTCATGCTCTAGTTAAAATTGATTGGGTACACCACATTCACAGGCATGAATGTGTTGGGAAAGAAACTCCACACAAAGCACATCTTTGCTATTTCTTGATCTGAAATCCATGACTGGGAGCACCTTGGAGACATACCATTTCTGTAGAGGTTAATTTCTACCAATCCACTGCTTCCCCCCTCCCCAACTTTTGCACAGGTCACGTGAAAGGCTGGCCACATGTGGTATAACAAACAGTATTATCTGCAGAGGAACTCTGAGAATGTATGGAATGAAAGGGAACAGCCTTCATTCATCACAGAATGCTCGTAAATAATAATTTGTAGAGGAATACATTTGAACTCTTGCTACATTAAAAGTGGGATTTTTCTGAAGTCTGATAGAAAACTAAGCAAACGCAAAGTGAAAAGTGGTTTCCTTTTTTGCAAAGGAACAGTAGTAATTAAGTGAGTCATCCTATTTGAGCTGTCCCATAACCTCAAAAGGCACCTGTTCAAATCATAATCATGTGCAAAATTGTAAATCACACCCTAATTCGTTTAATAATTTTCTAAGAGAACGAGCAAAGGCACACTAATGCAATTGGTTTTGGGTTTGTGTAAATACATTTTAAAGGTTTTTATTAGCGCAGAGGAATTATTTTGAAAAGCAATTTTAAAATGGTAGCATTACCTGACTTTCTGGTGTGACAGACCTTTGTCTTTCCTCACAGTTCATATTATTCTTTGGTAAAAACATACTCCAATAGCTCCCAGCTATTCTGCATGGAATTATCTCACGATATCCTCACCATGAAATGAATTTCACTAAAGCATCTCCAAACAAAACACATTTGACACATCTTTCTGAAAGCAGCTAAAGGATAGCAGACTGCATTTCATCTAGTTGCGTGACCCCCTTTTGCTAAGTAGGTAGTGAATCCCCCAGCAGAGGGAGGCAAGGAAAGTGTTTTATAAAGGGCATATGCCTATATGCTTTCTTGCAGGACAAAAGTAAACACATCCCTGGGTGGCTCAGTTGGTTGAGTGACTGCCTTCGGCTCAGGTCATGATCCTGGAGTCCCAGGATCGCGTCCCGCATCGGGCTCCCTGCTCGGTGGGGGGTCTGCTTCTCCCTCTCACCCTGCCCCCCTCATGCTCTCTCTCTATCTCATTCTCTCTCTCAAATAAATAAACAAAATCTTAAAAAAAAGTAAACACATCCCAATAGGTGCCTAAAGATTGTTAAAGAATGTCTTATGAATAGAAGCTTGCTTTCACCTGGGTTAAAAACCAATAAAATGAAGATGCCAAAGAGCTAGTTCATGGTGCAAACAGTTGTTGAGATATCTTTCTCAAAGACAATCTTCACATGCCATCACTGGGCCAGTGCCTCTCATCCATACCTGCCTGCAGTGGAGTGGCCCAGGTCATACATCTGATCATTCCCCAGCCAGACCCCTCAGTTTGTAACGCTTCTTAGAAGCTTGCAGATGAAGCAGATGAGTGAGGAGCAGCTGAGGTGAGAGGCCAGGGAGAGCTGGAGAGGGCAGATGCCTGATCACCTTCTAGTTCCCAAGCGGTTCTGCTGTCCCTCCTGAAATTGAGTTCTGCAAGATTCCTCTGTGTTCTCTGACGGACTGCTTTTTTGCACGAGTTAGTGTCAGCAGATTTCCTTTTCCCTTAACTAATTGATGTGTTTCTAATACTTGTCATTTATTTCTTCAGTGAGGATTCTGGGAGAAGCAGGGTGCTCCCACATCAACCTCGAGGTGATCATTTCAAAGCATACTTGGTGTATCATGGCTAAGCAGAGGGATGGCTAGATTTGAGCCTTTCACTCAATATATATTTATAAAGCACCTCTATGAGCCATATGCATGCCAGGGCCTGGGGGAGTAAGGACATGTTGCAAAGGTATCTACCCTCATAGTCCCCCACAACAATCACTGTTCCTGACAGAGACATAGAAATGAAAATAGGGCTACCCCAAAAGATTCTGTAGAATTGAACACATTAGATAGTGGTCCCAGTCTAGCTAGGGACCTTGTTAGAGTGGACATATAACTCAGGGCCATAGGGTATGCATCATGGCAGGGAACATAGTGAAGACAGAGCAAAATCTCAGGGGCCCAAAGAGCCCTCAATAGTAAGGGGGCACAAGTCCTCCCTGGAGGGATGGTGACTGAGGTCTAACCATGGCCAGCTACAGACAATGGCCATGCCGCCACCAGAGTGGGCAGCACCCATGAAGACAAGGGCATTGACTTTGCGTGCTGGGGGCCAGGGAAGAGGACAAGGCCTGAGAAGGGACCCATGTTGGGTGGGGTTTGCCTGGAGCAGTGCAGGTTTGTGCCTCCTGCCCTTGTGCAACTCTTTCTTGCTCCCTTTTCCATTTTGCAGAATGCCCTGCCTTAAACCATGAGTTATGTGGTTCTCCCACACAGTAAGCCACCTCTCTCCCCACTGTGGCCTCTGGCCATCTTGGGGAAAAACAGGCGAGGGAAATGAAACAGAGATAAATCATGTTTCCCTAAAGAGACTGGGCATGATCTCAGAGGACGGACTGAATCATTACATTGGACTCACTTTAGCAGTTTGGACTAAAATATAGATGCCCCTGCCTTGTACACAACACGTGCAGAAAAGAGCAGCCCTCCGTAGGGTCTACATGACTGTAAGTATAGAGGAGCACCAGAGGAACATAGTATTTGCCTCATTTCACAGGGAGGAAAAGGAAACTAGAAAAGACGTGAAGTGACTTTGTCCCCAAATTATCCAGCCACTAAGCAGCAGAGCACCTGGGGCACAGGCTTAGCCACTCTGCTGGGGGAAGTCTACATGGCAGTTTCCTCGGTTACACAATGGGCAGTACAGTAGCTACCACCCAGTGTAGCTGTGAGGCAAAAAGATAGCCGATAAAGCCTTTAGCGCAGTGCCTGGCATAGTAAGTGCTCAGTAAACTTGACCATTGCCTATTTTACAACTTTCCTTGGAAAGAAGTAGTTACAATGATGTAGGGTATTTTGAAATTTTTAGTGCGGTGATATTATTATGGTCATGTTTGTAAAGAGAATCCTTATCTGTTTTAGAGATACACATTCAAATATTTACAGATGAAATGAGAGGATGTCTGCGATTTTCTTCAAAATAACCCAGTTGGCAGGGGCGGGGAGGAAGAGAGGGGAGGATAGAAGACATGAGCTTGGCAGGTACTGATGACAGTGGAAGCCAGGCCATGGGGTTGAGGGAGCTCATTATACTCTCTCTCCACTTTCACGTGTTTGAAATTGTTCTAATGGGGGCGCCTGGGTGGCTCAGTTGGTTAAACGTCTGCCTTCAGCTCAGGCTGTGATCCCAGGACCCTGGGATCGAGCCCTGCGTTGGGATCCTTGCTTTGCGGGGAGTCTGCTCATCCCTCCCCCTCGGCCCCTGCCCCCCTCCCCGCATTCATGCTCTCTCCTGTGTGCTCTCTCAAATAAATAAGAAAATCTTAAAAAAATGTTCATAATAAAAAGAAATATTCATAAAATATATATATATGTATATATATTTGACTGTATTCTGGGGGATGATGCATAAAAGACATTTATACACTTATAGACACACACACACACACACACACACACACTAGTTTCAGATCTACCTAGAACACTCTTCAGCATGAGGAATATACAAACATATGTTATTAACAGTATAATTAACACTAGTATTTTATCAATATACGATTAGTAGGACGTTGGTTTGGTGTTCTGTAGAACACTCTTGCAAGTAAGTGTTCTGTACATGCATACAAAAAATTCTTCTTTGGAACCTCCCAAATACTATATTTCTGTCTTGGTGATTCACAGATGTATTATATTAAAGGAGCTGAGCAGTCCTGCAGTAGATAAGCCTGTTTAACTCCATTTAACTTAGTGTTTCCAAGTTTAATTGTCTACAGATTCCCACTCCCTCCCCATTTATTTGTCTGTTTTTACATAACACTGTTCACCACTGATAAACATCCTGAAGGATACTGGGGTTCCATGGAATCCAGTTTGGGAAACATTGGTATGAGCTATATCACGGAATAAGTCAGATCTTGTGGGCTGTCCAGGAAGTGTAGGCTGCTGTTAAACAAATGGTTTCTAGAGGTTTAGCAAAAAAAGGAAGTTTAGTGTCCTTGTCCACTTTTCTTCTCCCTTCTCTCCTTCCCCATGGCCCCAACCACCAACAGCCACATACCCAGAGAAGAGAAAGGGGTGGCCTCGTGAGCACATCTCACTCCTCTCCCAGGGGAGCAGCGTCTCTGACTGGGGTGTGAAGGGGGGCAGGAGAAACAGTTCTGGTTCCTTGGGGCTCTGGATGGAGGCTCAGCTCCCACTCTTCCCTCCCACAATTGCACACAGCTCAGGCCTTCTGAGGGCAATCAGGATCTAAGTCAGAGTTTGGTGGTTCTATCCAAGGAGAGATAACATAGGAAATTAAAAAAACATATGCAGTCATGTTTTATACAGTCAGCATTCTGATACGATGCAAATGAATTTTCTTCGCTTTTCCTCTTCACTAGCATTCGAACTCATGTTTTAGCTGAGCACGGAAAAGCACTATGAGAACTGAATACACTGATCAGTTTGGCATTTCCTTGCTCTGGAAGTTTAATAAAAAAAAATAATAATAAAAATAAAAAGAGTGTGATCACAACTGCTCAAGAAATATGCTGAGAGTCACAGAATGTTGATTCACAGACTCACTTTTTATTTGTCCGCCCACCACACAATTAGCCACTTCCCCTTCCTGACCCTCGTGCAGCCCAGCCAAACACCCTTCCTCCTCATTCTTTACTCTGTCAGTGGCCGCCAGCGCCTCTGAGATCCTGGAGTCTGCCCTTCCCCTCCGGTCCCCTCAACTGTATCTTCCCTAGCCTTCCTTTCTTTCTGTCTCTGGTCACGTGGGGGGCTGGGAAGACTAAGGAAATCTTGTGCCTAAAAATGCTAATCCCTAACACAGTTGTTGTTACCATTACATCACATTTGCTCAGAAAGCTCATAAAACACTATCATGGGCGCCTGGGTGGCTCAATTGGTTAAGCGACTGCCTTCGGCTCAGGTCATGATCCTGGAGTCCCGGGATCGAGTCCCGCATCGGGCTCCCTGCTCGGCAGGGAGTCTGCTTCTCCCTCTGACCCTCTTCCCTCTTGTGCTCTCTGTCTCTCATTCTCTCCTTCTCAAATAAATAAATAAAATCTTTAAAAAAAAAATAAAACACTATCATGTCCATCCATTTACGGAATATTTTTGTTTTGTAGGTAAAAACAAAGCAAAACCCATTCCCTAGAGAGAAGCAGTTTGCTCAAGATCATACAGTTGCAATTTGTATTGCAACTAAGTTTATGACCTAAATTTTTGCTAACATCCACATTTCTGTCATACTCTGGATCCTCAGTTTGTCAAAAATGATTGTAGTGATGTAATCACACACCTGAGGATTCTTCTTCTCTATAGGTATGAGCCTATAGTTTCAAATATTCACACAGAAATTATGTAGATTTGAATATCTGATTCTCTAGCCTCATCTCACCTTCCCAAAGCACAGAACGTGCAGTTCCTTGAGGAGCTGCCCATTTGCATATCCCAGTGCCTTTGCACAACCCACTCTTTCTGCCTGGAATCTCTAGGCTTCTGTTCATCTTCTCCCGGCTAACTTCTGTCCAGCCTATTTCAGCTTAATCTCTCCTTGTCCTGGAAGCCTTTCCAGACCCCCTCTTCTTCAACCAATTTAAGTGGGGAGGTTCCCCAGGGCCCTCCTCTACCCCCTGGGCTCTATTCCATCATAGTATTGTTTATACTGGGCTCTAACACTCTGTGTGTTCGGCCGTCCTTCCTCTATATAGTGAGCTCCTTAAGGCAGGGACTGACTAGCACGGTGCTGGACAGATACTGGTAGGTGCTGAATAAATGTTTGTTGAATGACTAAAGTAATGAGAAACATCCTCTAGAAAGAGATGATAAGGAACTTGAGTTTTGTGTTTCTTAAAAAAAGACCATTTCTTGCATTGTTTGCTTACAGCATAACATTTTCTATTTCATAAGGTGGGGTGGTGTTTTTGCTTGGACCCATCCTAGAAGCCATCACTTGAACTTCCTGACTTTGTTGCCTTTGCCACATCAGATACAGCCCACCATAAAGAGGCCTGCTGCATTTGATTTCCTCTGCAAGGAAGAAAAACAAAACAAAACAAAAGTCTCAATTTATCACAAAACCCAGCACAGGAAAGCTTAAACAATGGCTCCCAAACTCAGCTCTCACATTGCTGAAAAAACTATTTGTCTTATCCAAGGAAGAGAGTTCCTCAAATCCAACAAAGGCAACTCTTCTTCCTGGATAAAGCAGCTTTGCCAGGAATGAGAGGAACATTCACAATACAGGTTGATGGTCAAGTGACTTTTGTGAACCCAAAAGACTAGTCGAGGGAGGAGGGGCTGACAGGATCCCACCGAGGAATGGATCCATTCAGTTTTGAGGATGAGATGGACAACAGCTATGACTTACAGCATCTTTGGACAATACACAAGTTTAAAAAATACACCATGAAATCATCAGCTGTTTTGGAGGAAGCTGAGGGCCCATTGAGTCTCACATGGTTGTACAGTTGGTGAAATAGAGATTCTGTCCCTGTTTTCATCTTGTACCTTCCTCTGCTAACTGCTGAGAGTACCTGCTTTCACTTCATTTAATAGTGACCTCCTACTGTGTGATGTCTGTGTTATTAGTTTCATTATTTGTCGAGCATCCTCTGATCTCATGACAAAATTAAAAATCCTTTTTCCCTCCTTTTTTGTTTTCTTTGGATTAATTTAATATTTTTAGTATTCCATTTCTTAACATCTAGTAATTTGGAAGTAACATCCTGTGTCTACTTTTTGTTTTTAAAGATTTTATTTATTTATTTGACAGAGAGAGAGACAGCGACAGAGGGAACACAAGCCCGGGGAGTGGGAGAGGGAGATGCAGGCTCGATCCCAGGACCCCGGGATCATGACCTGAGCTGAAGGCAGACGCCCAATGACTGAGCTACCCAGGCGACCCCTGTGTCTACTTTTTTGAAGATTACTCTAGAAATTACAACATATTTAACCTCTCAAAGTCTATATTAATCAATACATTTAGCCTACTCTTTGACAATAGGAGCTTAAAAACATTTAACTTCATTTACCTTTCTATCTCCTTCTAAATAAATGCTGTGATTTATTTTAATTCTATCTTTTTGCCACTCCTCAGCATTAAGATTTTGTTTTATACAAGCAGGGTTTGGTTGGCTTACCTACATACCCTCCATTTTCCTTTGCTTTGTGTTTTGTTCCTTCTTTTGTCATAGTATTTCCATCTGGCCTCACTTTTCTTTTACTTAAAGATTATCTTTCAGAATTCTCTTTATAGAAGATCTACTTTTGGAAACCTCTCTCAGGCTTTATTTCTAAAAATATCTGTATTTGCTCACTTTCTTGAAAGATGTGTACACCAGTTTTAGAAGTCTTGACTGATATTTATTGCCTTCAGTGTATTGAAGATATTATTCCACTGTCCTCTGTCTTCTATAGCTGATGCTGAGTTATCAGTCATACGTTTGTTATTTCTTTGAAGACTCTGTCTTTTTCTTTTTTTTCTGTCTTCTTTTAAGTTCTCATTGATTTTAGGGTTCTTCAGGTTTGTTATGGCGGATTTATGTGTGAGTTTCTCATATTTTATCCTGATTGGGATTTCTCTGATTTCTTGAATCTATGGATTAGTGTCTTCCATCAGTTGAGGAAAAGTTCCAGCCATTATCTCTTCAAATGTTTCTTTTATCCCATTCTTTCTCTTTCGGAACTCTGATTAAATTGATGTTAGACTCTCTCACTCTATTTTCCAAGTTTTTAAATCTCCCTCAAGTATTTTTTCTTTTTCTGTTTAATTCATTTGTTGAGTTTTTAATTACAACTATCATTATTTTTTTCTAGAAGTTTGGTTCGGTTACTATTAAAATATGCTGTATCACATTTTATAGTTTCTTATTTCTTGCAGACACAAGTTTTGTAGCTTGTTGTGAGCATTTCTTTTTAAAAATACACTAAGTAGGGGTGCCTGACTGGCTTAGTCACTGAAGTGTGCAACTCTGGATCTCAGGGTTGTGAGTTTGAGCCCCACATTGGGTGTAGAGATTACTTAAAAATAAAAAAAAACTTTAAAAATACACTATTTGTTTTATATTTTGTCTGATAATTATCTGAAGTTCAAAGTTCAGTTTCTCCAATCTACTATTTTACTTGTTCTTGCTCAAGATGCCTGGTTACTTTTCATACTTGTTTGCTTTGGCTATCTATTGGCCACTGTCCTTGAAAAACTATCTTCAGAGTTTTATCTGCTTGAGGCTGAAGATGCTTTCCTCTAAAAGAGAAACTGTGCTTATTTTTGCCAGTAGTCTTGGGACACTCACTACTAGTCCTGGAGTTGTATTAGGCCATCACGTGATATGGTTATGAACTGCAAATCCACACAAGGGCTAGCTTGTGGTTATGACTCTAGGGAAATTTTTATTTCCCATACTCTGTTCAGTATTGATTCAATTTTCTTCAAGTCTTCTTGTGGATGTTTGCTTAAGGAATAGACTTTCTGGACCCAGCTTAATGGAGGGAGGGTCTCTCCTAAGACCAACTCCACCCTGGGCATGCCCTAGGTACTGACTTTTCTCCCATTGTCCCATGAGACCAAAAAACCCCAAGCTCAATTTTGACCAGTTGACAGATGCTCCAGAAGGAACATCAGAGCTCTACTTAATTATATAGGTCTCCACTTCAATGTTTGGTTTGGTAATTCCTTATTATCTTGTCAGCTCTTTGGTGTTTTTAATATACAGTAAAAGTGAACTTAAAATTATTAGAAATCTTGGAGCTGAAACAATCTGAACATATTCCCAAACTTTAAATGGGTAAGAAGCCTGACACACTGGCATGGAGCCAGGTGTGGTATGTTAGTGCCTAGTTGGCCACTTTTGCAAAACTAAACTGGCACTGTGGGATGACTCAAACACTGCATTAAGGTGCCTGATGCTGATGCTCATCAGACTCTAGAAAGGATCTGGGTAAAAAGAATGGGTAAAAAAAGATGTTAAAATATTTCCTATATTAATTTTCATTAATTTTTAGCAACAGTATTATTCTGAGTAACTTAGCCCATTGAATTTCCAGAAGTAGAAGTCTACCATTTTCATCCAACCAGTTCTTACTCATCCATTAGGACACATTCAGGCATCAACTCCCCAAAGTATCTCCTTATCCTCCTAGTCCTACCCATGTGACCCCCAAAGCCTATCCACATGATGGTGCCATCACTGTACTTATCACACCACATTCTTTTTTAATCTTGTTTTTAATTGTGAAATATAAGGCACTACAAAAAGCACATTAAATATAAAATATAGCTTAACAAATTAGTATAAAATAGGGGTTGGCAAATGTTTTCTGTAAGGGGCAAGTTAGTAAATATTTTAGGCTTTTTTGTTCTATGGTCTCTTTCTTAACTAGTCAACTCTGCCATTGCAGTGAAAAGCAGCCACAGACAATATATAAACAAATGAGTGTGGCTGTGTTCCAATAAAACTTTATTTACAGAAACAAGCGGCAGGCAGGATTTAGCCCACAGGTTGTATTTCGCTAACTCTTTAGTAGTTTATACTAATATGTAAACATTCTTGTAGCCATCAACTGAGTTAAGAAATGGCATATTGCCTTTCTTGGACCTTCTCAATCATAATTTCTCCTCACAAATACAATTACTATACTGACCTTGATGATAATTCCATCTTTGCTTTTCTTTATAACCTTACCACCTAACTATGCATCCTTAAACAATATAGTTTTACTGATTTTAATTATTATATATGAAAACACTTAATTTTTTGCATCAGAACTCTTTTTACTTATGTTTTTAAGATTCATCCATGTTGCTTCCTCTAGCTATAGTTAAATCATTTTCTTTACCACATAGTATTCCATAGGATTGTGTTGCCATACACATTGTATGACAACACTTTATTTATCCATTCTATTATTCATGGATATTTAGCTTGTTTCCAATAGTTTGGGACTATTTTGAATAATGTTTCTACGAAATGTCTTTTGGTACACACATGCAAGCATTCTGGTTGCCCCCCAAAATTCCCGGCAGTGGAACTGCTAGGTCATAACGTATGTAATTCTTCGATTTTATTCAACATGAGAAACTGTTTTCAAAGGGGTTATAATAATGTACGCTACCATCAGCAGTGCGGAGAGTTCCTGCTGCTCCATGTTGTTAAAGATAAAAGATTGCTGGCTGAATGATCACTCCCTCTCATTCCCCACCTTAGGCAGAAAACTCAATCCAGCAGAAACTTTAAAGTGTAAAATTCACTGGCTCTTAGTATATTCATGGAGTTGTGCACCCATCACAACAATCAACTTTAGAACATTTTTATTACTCCTAAAGAAAACCTGCACACCTTAGTGGTCACTCCCTACCTCCTCCATCCTCCCATCCCTAGGCAACTGCTAATCTACTGTCTGTCTCTGGATTTGCCCAGTTTGGACATTCCATGTATCAGTGGAATCATATAATACATGGTCTTTAGTGTCTGACTTCTTTCAGTTGGTACAATCTTTTTAAGGATCATCCATATTGTAGCATGTATCAGTACCAACTTATTACTTATTTATTAATTACTAAATTAAATAATTATTTAATAATAATTCCAAATACTATGATACCATTCTCTGCACTGGGCCATGGACTTCCTTCTTGGCTCCTAGTGCTTTGAATAAGCTAATACATGTTTCTCTAACTGAAAATTACTTAATATTTTTCTAAATAAAAAGGACTATCTCCCATCTCCTTGTAAAGAGCAGGCCTATTCTCTGTCTTTGGTAAATGGAAGCAATTTAATCCACCCTGGTGAGGTGGAATGGCTGTTTTAGTAATATAAATAAGGGATGCCTTGATGTGAATAAAGTGTCAGATTCTGACGGGTGAGATTAAAGATAAAGTCCCAGATGAATTGGGCAAGGGTTCTATTAGATTTTACATCTGCTAACATCACTGAATAATGTGATACAAAATATCCAATGTCACCCTCCCTGCAGAGCAGCATCAGTGATGGGCCAGACTGACTTCTCCTCAACAGCTTTCTTAAGCCAGGAAAAGCCTCAATTTCCCTTGTCTGCTTGCTCTTTTTTAATCTAAAAAGGCTTTCAGGGCATGGGCCCTTCTGAGGCAATCTCTCAGCTCCCTCTGGCCTAAGGTAATACAAAGAAGGAAGTAGAATTATCTGAATGAACTGGAAGAAGGCTGGCCATAGGGCACTTCAACTGAAGCCCCTCTGGGACACTAGAAACAAAACAAAACAAGGACTAAAGGCTGCTGAGACTACTGACTCATACCAATTGATGATATGACCATACCAATTGATCAGTATGTTATCAAATATCAAAAGATTTAACAATAGAACATTTAGAAACGAGTACTCAGATGGAATAAATGTCAAATAGGAAAACGGAGATAATGTTATGGGCTTCTTACAAAACTTATGTCAAAGTATAATGTTCAAAATGTTAAAAACATGACTTTCAAACAAATATAGAAGGTTTATTTAACACATTAGTAAGAGATTCAGTATGACATTAAAGCTGTTTCAAAGTGGAATTTAAGAATTCATTTAGTCAGGAAAGACCTACTGAAATGGCTTTGCTAAGTGTATTTGTTTACTGAGGCTAACATTGCAAAATACTGCAGACTGGAGGCTTAAACAGCAGAAATTTATTTTCTCATGATTTGTGGGGGCCAAAAGTCAGAGATCAAGATGTTGGCAAGGGCTGATTTTTCCCAAGGCCCCTCTTGTTGGCTTGTAGCTGGCCATCTCCCTCTGTCTTCACAGGACCATCCTTCTGTGTGTGTCTGTGTCCTGATCTCTTGTTATAAGGACACCAGTCAGATTGGATTAGGGCCCATCCTCATGACTTCATTTTAACTTAATTACCTCTTCAAAAGTCTTGTCTTCAAATACACCATAAGGTACAGGGGGTTAGGATGTTAACATATGAATTTGGGGGTGGGGGACACAATTCAGCCTCTAACACTTTGTATTAGAGACAAAACTAGTTATGTCCTAACAGGGCAAGAAAACTGTAACTTTGAGTGTAACTTTCTTTACCAGACAGAAATATTTATAAACCTAACTAGACAAAAATCTACAATTAAGAATCCAGGCCAAATCAGTAGTAATTAGTAACTCAAGCAAAGGTACATTCTCTAAATAATCCTTGAGTTGGCCTGTTCAACAATGTCCCTAAGTGACATTGAAAGGAAATGCAGTCACCCTTGTATTGTAATCCCAACTTTGCATAGTTTGTTTTTTTTTAACATGTGTAACAAATACAACAAAACATAAAAACAGATAAGCAAAAATACAAGAGGTTAAGGAATTAAATGCTAAACAGTGTATATTGGAGAAACTGTGAGTCTTGAAATACACTCACATAGAATTTCTTCAGGATTATTTGTAAAAATCCATTTAGTAACACTGAAACTGTTTTATTGCCTCTTTCAATTTATATATAAATTTAAAAGTCACGATAAAACTCAACACATTAAGTATTCATTCATTATTTTGTTCACAGGTTTAAATTAAACACTGTACTGTGGGAAAAAATGGATTTGAGCAACTAACATTACTTTTTTCCATATCTGCTTAAATTTATAAGAGTTATTTTCACATGAGCAATTAATGTGTCTCCTTAGAAACGATTCTGGCATAAAGGACAGTAGAGTCAGCTGACCCTTGACTCCATAGTACTTTTTAGCTATCAACACTATGCTGGTTTAAATGGACCCTTGTGTTATCTTAATGTTTGACAGACACTCCCAGCACCCAGTCATGTCCAGGTTCCCCAAGCTATGTCAAATGGATGAGGCATTACTGCTTCTCTTTATGGTACATAAATGCTTATCTCTATGATATATATAAATGGTATATGATATATAAATGAATAATATTCTTTTTTTAAGATTTTTTATTTATTTGAGATAGAGAGTGAGAGAGAGAGAGCATGAGTAGGGGGCAGGGGCAGAGGGAGAGGGAGAAGTGGGCTCTCCACTGAGCAGGGAGCCCCATGTGGGGCTCATTCCCAGGACCCTGGGATGATAACCTGAGCTGAAGGCAGACGCCTAATTGACTGAGCCACCCAGGTGCCCCTAAATGAATAATATTCTATTTATTTTTGGAAAACCTCACTCACATACTCTATTTTTCTTCTCAATAGTAGTAGCTTTCTTACTGTTATGAGAAGCAATTTCTTTTATTATTATAAAGGCAATATATTATTATTATTATTATTAAGGCAATATATTTTTGTTATCAAACAGGCAATTTTATCCAGTCCCCTCATTTTATTTTATTTTTTAATTTTTTAAAAAGATTTATCTGTTTATTTGAGAGAGAGAGAGAGAGAGCAGGAAGAGGGGCAGAGGGAGAAGGAGATAGAGAATCTCAAGCAGACTCCCTGCTGAGTGCAGAGACCAACGTGGGGCTTGATCTCATGACCCACGAGCTGAAACCAAGAGCCAGATGCTAAACTGACTGAGCCACCCAGGTGCCCCTGGTCCCCTCATTTTAAACAACAGAGAAATGAAAAAAATTCTAGAGTTCTCTATACAAGTGGATGATTCTTAGCATATTTTCCTAGACATGGAATTGTTGAGGTAAGGAGCAAGCATGTTTAAATTTTGAAAAGATACTGTCAAATTACTCTGTAGAAAAGTTGCTTCTATTTTTCCTGCCACACGTAGTGATTGAGAAAGCCTGCCCCTTTCTTCATATGCTGGTCAACATTAGATGTTTGTGGTTTGTTTTTTAAGTCAATTAAAAAAAAATGTTGCTAATCTAATTCATGTTTTTTTTTTCTCATTTCTATTTTAAATTTTATTTCTTTAGTTATTTGGAGAGTTGTTTTTCACGTTTCATGGCTTTTGAATTTCTCTTGTGAATTCATTAATCATATTCTTTACCTGATATTCTATTAAGGTGCTTGGCTTTTTCTTATTGATTCGTAAGAGCCCTTCCTCTAGTAAAGGTTGTAATTTGGATGTTAACCATTTCAGTTGGATATCTGGCAAATATTTCCCTCTCCTTTTCTTTGTTTTATTAATTAGCTAATTAACCTATTTATTGTTTGGGTGAATTTTTGCCATGTGCAAGTCCTGTGTTTTTTGTGGTCGATCTTTTTTTTTTTTGTAGTCCATCTTTTAAAATATAATTTCTGATTCAAGTATCAAGGTAAAGTAATATATGTACCTTTGCAGCTGATATTTAAAAGAATAACTTCTTAGAAGGTAGGGACTGATGTTACATATTCTGTATGTTGTGGAGGTTGGGTAAATATTAAGCAACAACAAATTTAGGTATGTAAGGAAAAATCAATACATAATAATAACATGCTGAGAAAAAAATGATCTTAGCAGAAAAACAAAAGAATGAATACAATTTCTACCAATGTATTTAAAGGGGAGGTAAAAAGTCCACATGCAACGCAGTAGCTAATGGGAGCAACAGTTGGCTACATTCCGGATTTTTTAGAAAGTTGAAGTCCCTGGAAAAAGAACTGAAAGGCTCTGAAAAGTAGGATAATTTTGTTTAAAAATGCATGAAGCTCTTTGATAATACAGCGTCATTGGGGAAATTCCAGAAATGGAGATCTACCCACAAGAACAAAGCTAAAGTATTTTATGTCAAGAAATGAAGTAAAAATTTTAAAAGGATAATTTCAGCAACTTTACGGCTATTTTCCAGGAGATCAGTTACAACCACAGATCTGCAGCTGTGACCAGAAATTATCTGGGTTCCCCAGCATGGGATGAGAAAACAAAGGAGAGCTCTAAGTTCATACAAATCCAAGTCTATAGCCAAGAATAATTTAAGAACTCCAGTGATAAAAGATTAGCAATCGGCCTTTAAAAGAGTGTGAATAGAGTGTGTTTGTAGTTTAAAAAGAAAAAGGAAATAAAGAGAACTGAAAAGATAAACTATATTGTCAACAAACAACTGTTGTTGCCATATTCCCCAAAAGCCGTATGAAAATTCTTCAGGCACCTCCAACCCTCAGGTTCAAACTCAGGCCCCAAACCTTCTAAGCCTACCCCTGAGGTCTTGGTTAGTCTACTCTCACCTGTCCTGATAGCCAAGCTAGGAAGCCTGAGTTATCTGGGCTTCCTCCCTTCTCCTTTCCCTGCCTTATACCCAAATGATGGACAGGTGACAGTTGTTCTGAGGAACTTTCCCAGCCCCCGGTGAAGATCACATTCTTCCACTGTGCTTCTAAAAGAAAGGTGCTTTTTCAAGATTGAGTTTATCACAGCTGTTTTGTATTTATGGTCCATGTACATCCCTGGCACATAATAGATGCTCACATGGTTTCCTGAGTCGAAATTAAAACCAGGAAGCCTAGTCACCTACGTGATGTATTTTCTACGGCAGAATCAGTCTGGTTACTGTTGCAGCATTGCTGCTCCATAATCCTTGCAGATTTCATTGCTATCATTTTTATGATGAGTCTCCTCTGGCCTAGGATGCACTTTTTTTTTTTTTTTTTTTTTTTTGCAGCTGTTAGTAACTGCCTACAAAATTCTAGACTGTATCCCGAGGCTTGAATTAGTCTCTGTAAATTAATAGGCTACTGCGATCACTTTTTATTACCAAATCAAAGAGCAACCTATGATGCAAGGCATTTTGTAACCTTTGGGGAAAATATTTCTGAAAGCCAGTATTTCATGTGTCATGGGAGTGGCAATATGAGGATGTCTATTGCTTTTTAAAAAAGAGAATTCTTCCTTTTAGTCTATTTATAGAAGAAGCTTTCACATTATTTTACAAAGTGCACTTTAAGCACACTTCTGTGCTACATATATCGAAATGATGTTACTGGAGAGAAGTTTGAAAATGAGCTGCTGGAGCTGGGAGGCTAAGCTGTCTGTCACCTCTGAAGAAAACATGTCTAATTCAATTATCAGAACCAAACAGTTAGTTCCTGGTCAGGTGGACGGTAAACTGACCTTGCCCTAAGCTGGCCCTACCCTAAGAGGGATAGACGGGTAGTCATGAGAGATACATAGCCCAGCTCAAGTAGTTCCTGATGGCAGGGATTTGATCCCCGTCACCATTTTATTCCGGAATATTACCAATAAAAGACCCTTAAAGCAGTTTACTGTTTTTGAGATATGCACAAACTTCCCTTCAAACACAGGCTGTTCTGATGGACATGATGGGTTAGCAGGTGGCAAAGGGGTTTCCTGGTTTTAGGCACAGACAAAATTTGGGGGGAAAGTAGCAAGAACAAGAATAGGTTTTCACTGTCCCATAAAAGAAAAGATATTCCAGATCTGAGAGGCATTAAGAGGCACAGAGCCTGGCACACAGAGGGAGAATGTAAGGGAGCTCCAAAGAAGTATGGAGACACTGTCAAGGCCCAAGGGTAATCAGGGAGGTCTGCTCACAACAGCCCATGTTCCCCATGGCCTCCCACCCCATCCTGCTGACGACATGGCAGGAGTCTGTCTGCTCAGTGCCCGTGAGGCTTACCTGGCTGCAGTGCAGTGTTCCCCATGTGGACAGCTGTCCTATTTTTAGCTCTTCAGATGGGCCTCCAAATACCTGTCAGCCCAAGGGATGGAAGCTGGGGTTTTGCAAACGAAGGTGACCCCATCCTGCACTGTTAGCTCATTTAGACGACAGCCTGGAAGGAGCCAGCCCAAGCCTGCCCCTGAGGTTGGGTGGTGGTCCTTACTTTCTGCCGAACAAATGCTGGAAGGAAGCAGAACAGCAAAGGTGTGAAGGTATGGAAAAAAGGTCAGCTGGCCAGTCAGGCTACACATATTTAAGAGTACCCACTATCTCCTTGGTATTCTTTTAGGTGCTGGGAAAAGGGAAATGAAGTTCCTGCCCTGGAGGAGAATAAAGACAGGAAACAGGAAGGTGGGCAGGTCAGCAGTCAGGGCCAAGGATGGGTTTATAAAGAGTGAGCAATGTGGTCTATCCTTACAATGGAATAATATTCAGCCCTGAAGAGGAACGAAGTTCTGACACACGCTACCACGCGAATGATCCTCAAAAACATCATGTTAAGTGAAAGAGGCCAGACACAAAAAGCCACATATTGTGTGATTCCTTTTATATGATATATCTAGATGAGATAGATCGCCAGAGAGCAGAATGTAGATTCGTGGTTGTAGGGGTTGGGGGGAGGGTGAATGGGGAGTGACTGCTAAATGCCTAAGAAGGTCTACTTTGGAGTGTTGAAAGAACTGCCTTTTTGGTCACAGTTTCTATACTGTATGATGCAGAATGGGAGGAAACGTATGGACGGTAGGACTGCAGAGGTGGATGGAAATGGAGGTGGACTCTGAGAAGTGCTCCTGGCTCCCCTTTGTTGGGGACAATCTGAGAGATGGCAGAGGCACCACAAACCCCAGACAAAAACTAAGTACCTCTAAATCAACACAGTCCTGGTGTTGTGGACACAGGCAGAGAAGCCCAGGAATAAATCACAGAGCTGGCTGTTGAGGATACTGGACAGTCTTATGGTGAGAACCCCTGAGCAGTTTCAGCGGGTGAGAGGAAGGGAGAGGGTGTTTTAGGAGGTGTCGTGCAGGCCAGTGGCTCTCAAATTGTGCTCTGGGGATTGCTGAGTGATCTCTAGACACGTTCAGGGCCAGTTTAAAAGTATTTTCACAAGAATATTAAGTTGTAATTGGCCTTTTCACTCTCATTCCCTCACAAGTGTACACTGAAGTTTACTAGAAGCTACCAGATGTGTGGTATCGTGACTAGTTGAATAAAGAAGCAGTGATGAGAGGGGCCACTGGGTGGCTCAGCTGGTGGTGACCGACTCTTGGTTTTGGCTCAGGTCATGATCTCAGAAGCAGCTATGGGAATCTAGTTGTTTTCTATTAAGCCAGACACTAAAGAGATTTGGGAAGATATAAAACAATTCCACTCTTCCCATTAACGTTTTTTTTCCCCATTAAAGTTTTTAAAATTATTGCCTTCTTTTTCATAAAACTTATTTATCTTAATGGATTTATTATTGTCATTAATGTGAATGAATAAATATATCTTTTAAGTTCTCAGTTTTAATTTCTAACAGGGTAACTATCAATAGATAGAATTCAAATATACAAAAGCTCTTTGGGTTCCTCAAATTTTGAAGAGTGAGACCAAAAAGTTTGAGAACTGCTGGTATAGGTTATAAAATGGATCTCTTTTCATGATTTTGGTGGGACCCATGTAAAACCTGGACCATGTGCACTTTTAATTCTTTGGGGGCTCGATCATAAGAACTTTAAAAAAAAGACTGAAACTGCTGGTCAGCTAAGCTAAAAAAACACTCTACTAAAGGCTTAAGTATTTTTGAATTTTGTTTTCTAAATTGAGTATAACATCATTTCCTCACCTGAACATTTTATCATCCTGTTTCCTCCTTGATATTACATACTGCCTATTCTCTGAAATCTGGGACCTAATCCCTGTTCCAACTTTCTTCACATAGAAATATCCAAATAAGATAAATTCCAGCTGGGAACCAGGCAGCTCTAAGTTGTTGTGGCTGTCTGGTCTTGAATGCAATACAGGCAGTGAAATCATTCATCCTTTCTAATGACCCAGGGTAAATATTTGTTTCATGGGAAGAAAGTCAAATTTCATGACTAGTAATACTATCAAAATTAAAATCACTCTTAACAAAAGCCCAAGAGATCTTCTGTAGAGGTCTTCTATTCAATAAAGCAAAATTCTCTTGATCCAATGAATTTACAAATCCATCAGAATTTTTTGTAATAGTCTTTAACTCATTGATCCATGATCATTATAATCTCAATAAAGACTGAAAATTGATATAATATCCCCCCAAACAATTTGTAAGCTGGAAATATTAATGTATGTCATCTGGTTAATTATATTAGTAGGTGTTCTCTAGAGAAACAGAACCAAAAAGATATAGACAGATAAATAGATATAGATACATATACTATAAGACATTATAGTCCTATAAATAATAGGACTCTATGTATATCCTGTAACACATATACACACATCATATCTATCATTAGCACACTGGAGATTAGGAGAGCTTATGGTATATTTCCATTCTGAGTCTGAAGGCCTGAGAACCAGGAGAGCTGATGATATAAGCTCCAGCCTGATTTTGAGTCTAAAGGCAGGAAAAGATGGATGTCTCGGCTCAAAAGACAATTAGGCAGAGAGGGTGAATCTTTCCTACTCAGATTCTTCTGTTTTATTCAGGCCTCCAATGGATTAGATGAGGCCCACCCACATTGGGAGGGGCAATTGACTACACTCAGTCTACAGGAGCACATGTTAATCTCACCCAGAAACATCCTCACAGACACATCTGGAATAATGTTTTACCAAATATCTGGGCACCCCCTGGTGCAGTCAAGTTGACACAAAAAATTAGCCATCACAGTAATTTTCTAAATTCTCCTTTTTAAAACCATGGGGGCCGTATGTCATTGGGGTGGAGGTATTGAATCCTCTGTCCCTGTGGGTATTCTGAAGATCCACAAGCCCAGTGTGGAATCCCTATTTATGAGGATCATGCCGAATGCCTACTTGGCATATTCAACTTGGAAACCCTAGGATATTAAAGCAGCTACCAGGAGTTCCCTTTGCACCAGGGCCCATAGTCATAATGAAGTGACAAAAAGGACATTCAAGGACTAATTCATTTCAGACTAAGACTCCAAAGCAGAGAAAGTTACATGAAGCTGCCTTAGTCATTTCAAGGTTTGTGAGGAGATGTGGCCTGAATATGCAGGGGACTCATCCCAAATTAGAAGAAAGTTGATATACAAGAGGAGAGCCTATTATTTATTAGGGACTGTGAATATATGTATATTTCCTAAGGTTGTTCTTGTTACAGCCCACCTGAGGGACCCATTTGAAGGTTCCTAATGGCCAGAGTGACTTCACTGTGTGGATCAGCTGTGAAAGTATCCTTCCCAGGTGTCCTCAGATGCAGAGCTACAGTAAGTATCTCCTCCATAAATATCTGTCACTGAGTTTTCACCAAAGCTGCAGAGGGAATGAAGTAATAATGCTTTTCTGCTAAAGTGGAAGGCATTTTTACACATGCCTGTGTCCCAGAAACAATCTTATACACGAGCACCCTGCTGGTAGAGCGTTGTTAACTAGAGAGAGAAGTCAATAGCAAGGGAGGGCAGCCCAGCATCATGTCAAAACCAGGCACGTGGGGGTGTGGGGGTTGGGCAACAGAGAAGACAGCCAATCAAGGTATTAGTATGCTTACACAGGCAAGGGCTAGGGCAGGAAATTCAAGAGGAGAAGGCGAGAAAAGAGGGACACTGAGTGCGGAAGGAGGCTAGGGTACAAATTAACCCAAAGCATCCTCACCAAGCTAGTTGGAAAGTCTGGGGAATGTGCCACATCAGTGGGGATCTCAAGGGGCAGCCAAAGGAATATACAGTTAAATGTTCAGGAAGCTGGGAAAGCAAAGGGATAGAGAGGCTTCAGGGAGATGACTGTGCATCCAGGGTTTGAGGGACATAGTGTACTGATATCTGACTCCCACCTGACAAGAGGCTAGGGGTGAGACTGCCCAGGTGTGGGCTGGATCTGGACCCACTGGGTCACCTCAAAATGGATCCCACTCAAGAGGACTGTCTGGAGGATATATGAGCCTCAGATGTCCAGGGGGACAAGGTTGGAAGAAGGAGGTAGAAGAGAGGTTGGTGTTATGCAGCTTACAAGCTTCCTCTATTCACTTAACTTATCTTGGTGTCAGTCAGCGCCCAGTAGAGCAGTTCACATAGATCATCTACACAGTGCCCCTGATTTATAGCCAACGCACTGGTATTAGATGGTTTTCTATGGTGAAGGAGTCAAGATTGGAAAGAACATTAGAAATCTGGAGTACTTGTGAAGTTTATTTAACCCAATCCCCACCCTGCCTAGACTGCCCATCATACTTCCTCAGGGGCATAGTGTCCTTGACTTGTTCATTTAGTCTTAAACAATTAGGGAGTGCTCTTGGTAAACTTGTGAGGTCGCTGAGGTGGAATGCTGGTATTCATTTTCTTCATCTGCCTCTTACCTTTTGGTGTCCTCTCCCCACTCCCCATTCCTCCTCCCACATGTATCATCTTGGGACTTACTGGGTGATAAGTAATCCCCTCCCCACTTACACCCATGGAGACTTGCCTCCTATGATGGTGCTCTCCCCTTGGGTTCAAATTCTGCCCCTTCCATTTACTAGCTGTGTGACAGACAGCTGGTCATTTTGGGATCTAGGTCTTTCATATGGAAACATTGAAAAGTACCAAAGTACCAAACCAGAGACTCACTGTGAGGATTAAATTAGACAATCAACGACACACAGTGAGCACACCATGAGTGTTATCTATTATCATTTGAACAGTGATCCAAAAAGGACTTAATATGCATATTTAGGATTATCTGGAAAACCAAGTATTATACAAAGATTTCAGTGACTGTCTACGTCTTTGTATGTTACTGGAACATACTGGTACAGTGGTCACTGGAAGATATAGCACTTAACTCATACTACAGGGTTTCTCTGATTAAGAGCCAGGGATATAGCGTTAGGTGTCACCAGGTTCACAGATTTGAGAAATGTTGCTATGTACTAAATGGATAATGCCTTCAAAGTACATACAACTGACAAACCACAAATGTCCTTTGAGTAAGAATTGTGACATAAATACCAATAAATGTGGCCATGGTATCTCTAAATACAAATGTGTTACAGCACACAAAAGTGTGCTATGTGAGGGGTGGCTAACCTGTTCTGGGTCCCCTGGTACTCTGGAGCTTGCTCTGTGCTCAGAACTGGAAACCTAGAGGGTAAGATCTCTAAGATCTTTCCAGCTGTACAATTCCAAAATAGCATGTCCTTCAAAATGTAGGAAATCATATCACAGCACAGAAGCATATGATATTGTTATATCATATATAATGCTTCAAAATTCCTTGTGTCCCTTCAAAATTCATATGTTGAAGTCCTAAGGTCATGAGGGTGGGGCCCCATGATGGGATTAGTGTCCTTATAAGAAGAGGAAGAGAGACCGGAGTTCTCTGTCATATGAAGACACAGCAAGAAGACGGACGTCTGCAAGGCAGGAAGAGAGCTCTCGAGAGGAACAGATCCACTGGCACCTTGATCTTGGACTTTCCAGCCTCCAGAACTGTGGGAAATAAATGTTGGTTGTTTAAGCCACCCAGCCTGTGGCATTTGTGATAGCAGCCCGAGCAGACTTAGACAGATGGCAACCAAAGCAGCCCTATGTGGTATAAGTAGCATTAAATCAATTAGGGGTTCATTTGGGACAAGAATTTGCATTCCTTAGCTCATGATTACTGATGGATCCTAGCTAGTTACCTTACTAAGATTTCACCAGAAAACTTACAGAAGACTTGGCACAATTCTTCCCAGAACACCTGCAGCCTTAATTTAATAAGGGGCAGGACGGAGTCATGAGGCCTGAGGTTGGACTTCTCCTCTACTTCTAAACAGCTGCTTGATCTAGAAGGTTCTTTCTCTTTTTGGGTTCCAAGTCCTCAGTGGCTTACCAAGAACAGAGCAAAGGGATCAGCCACCTCAGTTGCAGGCAGAAAGGGGAAGCACCATCGGTAAAGAATTTTAAAATAATAATAAAACCAACTAAAAGTCAGCCAGCTTTTTATTATCACTGTGCTCTAGCAACTCTAAACAAAGTCAGTGATAAAGAAGTCCTCACTTGACAGTCTTTTTTCGTTTAAGTTCTAAACAATTGGTGCAATTACTATACATTTTAATAATATTTATGTCAACTTTAGCATATTTGTATTACTTATTCATTATATTAATTTTTCTATTGCTGCATAACAAGCTGCCACAAACTTAGTGGCTCAAAACAATATTCCCTTCTCGGTATATATCCAAAGGAAATGAAATCAGTATCTGGAAGACATATCTGCACCCTGTGTTCACTGAAGCACTATTCACAATAGCCAAGACATGGAACAACCTAAGGTTCTTTGATGGATGAATGGATAGAGAAAATGTGAGACAGACAGACGGACACGCACACACACCCCGGAATATTGTTCAACCATGAAAAAGAAGGAAATCCTGCCATTTGTGACAACACGGATGAACCATGGGCATTATCAATAGCATGGACATTATGCTAAGTGAAAGCAGCCAGACACAAAAAAGGCAAATAGTGCATGAACTCAATTATACATAGAATCTAAACTAGTCAAACTCAGAAGCACAGAGTAGAAAGGTTGTTGTCAGGAGTTGGGGGATAGAGGAACTGGGGAGATGTTGGTCAAAGGGTACAAAGTTTCAGTTATGCAGAATGAGTAAGTTCTGGAGATCTAATGTCACAGCACTGTGACTATAGTGAAAAATATTGCATTGTATACTTGAAATTTGCTAAGAGGGTAAATCCTAAGTGTTCTTGCCACACACAAAAAAGTAGGTGAGGGGGCACCTGGGTGGCTCAGTAGTTAAGCATCTGCTTTCAGCTCAGGTCATGGTCCCAGGTCCTGGGATTGAGCCCCGCATCATCGGGCTCCCTGCTCAGCGGGAAGCCTGCTTCTCCCTCTCCCACTCCCCCTGCTTGTGTTCCCTCTGTCGCTGTGTCTCTCTTTGTCAAATAAATAAATAAAATCTTTAAAAAAAAAAAAGTATGTGAGATGATGGATATGTTAATTAGCTTGTGGTGATCATATCCCAGTATATACATATATCAAAACATCAAGCTGTCTCAATATCTTAAGTATATACAATTTTACTTGTCAATTATGCCTCAATAAAGCTAAAAAACAAACAGAAAACCCAGCAGCCACTTATTAGCTCCCAGCTATGTAGATCCAGCACAGTGTGGCTCAGCTGCTTCTCTGCTCCAGGTCCTAAGACAGAAGTCAAACTGTCAGCCAGCCTGAGTCTTTGGCTCCTAAGGCCACTCACGTTCTTTGCCCTGTGGCCCCCTCCATCCTCAAGCCAGCAACAAAGCATCAGAAATTTCTCCTGCTTCACATCTCGGATTTCTTATGTCTCTGACCTCCACAACCAGATTTAAAGGGCTCATGTGATTAGGCCAAGCCACCTGGATAATCTCCCTACAAGATCAACTGATTTGAGACCTTAACTACATCCACAAAGTCCCTCACAACAGTGCCTAGAGGAGTGTTTCACTGAATAACGGGAGAAGATGCCTCTGCACCAGGGGCTGGAACATGGGGGTCATCTTAGAGTTCTGCCCACCATAGTCCTTAATAAACTTTATGTACCAGGGAACATTAATTCAGAGAACTTCCAACTATACAATTGGCCCTGGGTTAGCCTGGACTCAGCTATACCCATTCCTTTTGAGAGTAAACTGGCCTTGTGTTCTTTTGAGTGAGTTCACTTCAAGTTCGTGTCCAATCATCTGTCAAACTACATATGCCTGCATTTAAACAGTAGATTTAATAAATCTACAATAACAATAAGAAAAAAATAAGAAATAAACAGTGGTAGCAGAATGATTGCAAAGATGAAGAAACAAAATATGAGTTGCTTCTATTCTGACTTTCTATATAACCACTTGGAGTTTTCACTTCTGAAATTTAAAACTGAAACCATGCAAAGTGCAAGGTATGATATTTTTGTTATGTACAAATTTTCCCCATACAAAACGCATGATTAAATTTGAGTAATTTTTGAAAATGTGAGTATTTAAAATTCAAATTTTTTTTTTACCTTACTGTTATTCAGTGGCTATTAAACTGTACTCTTGTCCATTACCATGATGGACCAATTTTTAAGTATACATCTTTCTCCTTGATATTAAAAAAATTATTGTAATTAAAAAACAGTAATCCACTGTTTCTCTCCTTTCTTGTACTGAAAATGTGCTTCCTTTTTTGTATTGGGTATTTATTTTGTTTTACTGTCATGACTATATATAGAAAGCTCAAGAAAAAGAAAATTTTACTGCATTTTTTCTGGCCATTAACATTACTTATTCCATTTCATGATTATTGCTGAAACACAGTTTGTTGCAAAAGAGGGAGAGGGATGAAAACTGATCACATAAACTGGGTAGCCACTGCAGGTGCTTGGAGCAGCTTCACATAACATTAGCAGAGGCTGACATTTCCTGGCTGTCTCCCATATTCAGGAGACTGTGGTAAGTGCTTTGTAGACATTATCTCATTTAAGCCACACAAAATCTTCATTTTCCAGATAGGAAGCAGCCCAGAGAGTTGGCACACTTGTGAGTATAGAAGCTGAAACTCGAACCCAGGCCAAGTCCACTCGCCTCAATTTATTGAAAGCAACATGTTCGTGTTTGTTTTTTCCTGTTAGTCCTGCCTCAGGGTGGGCAGCCCCATGATTACCTGACCCAACTTCTCTGCGGAAGCAAACAGAACAGGCCGACCCCTTTCCACCCTCCGCAGTTTTGTGCCTGAGCAAGGCTGACCTGCCTGATGCTGAGTTTCCCATCAGCTCCCCTTCTTCTGGCTCCATCACTAACTCAGGGACAGTAAAGAAAGCAAGGCTTGCTCTGATATTTTTTAATCGGCTTGCCTGCGTCTTAGTTCTTTTATAACAGCAAGTGTGTGTGGTTGATAGGTGTAACCCCAGCACCTCCCAGGGTCCTTGGCACATCCTATGGGTTTAAGAAATGTTTGTGGAGCTTACTTGGCTGGCTGAATGCAAGCTACTGGTTAAGAAAGTGTTTGGAAACTCTCTGGGAATTCTGTTTAATACTGCAACTCTGATCTCACATGAACGATGATCAATTCCTTCCTCTGGCAGGAAGTAGTGGTCTGGTTTCCTCCGCCAGAAATTTTCCCCTGCGACTATAGTAGATTAAAACGGAAGGAGCAAGCAAAGCTGTGGATCAGGCAGGACGGCCAAGGTCAGCATGGCTGTCCAATGTGTCCAATCACACTGTCAATGGAAGGAGAGTCTGGTTGTCACTAAAGCCAGGTACAAATATTCCAGTTCTCTCCTGCTGGTGCACGTCAGGACTGTACTTCCCTGAACCCACTGCCATGAGGCATGGTCATGTGACTTGCTGTGGCCAGTGAAATATGAGCAGAAGCTTTGGGAGCTTGTGATTCACCATGTTGCCTTCTTCGCTGTAGTGATCATGAAATTGTGTATGGAGCAGGAACGTCCACCAGCCTGGGTCCCTAAACGACTGTAGTGAGCAGAAGTCCTCCACCAACCCATAGTGGACAAGTAGCGTGAGCAGGAAATAAACTCTTGTCATTATTAAGTCACTAAGATTTTTAGATAGATACTGTAATGGCACCTCACCTCTCCTAACACGGAGGACCTCAGGCAGGTATGCGGAGGCTGAGGAGGACATCAAGGAACTGAAGAGTTCTGGAAAAGAGAAACGGGAAATGTGGATCAAGAGGTCAAGTGGCAAGGGGGTCTGGGTAGACCCTTGTCTATGGGTGGGCTTTACACACTCTGTGCTGCAGGCTGGCTCCTTCTGAAGGTCCCGAGTGGGAAAGGTAAGCACAGGCAGTGCAGCGACACCATCCAGGAGATATGCTAATGATGATTTTTTTTTTTAAAGATTTTATTTATTTGACACAGAAAGAGATAGTGAGAGCAGGAACACAGCAGGGGGAGTGGGAGAAGAAGGCTTCCCGCTGAGCAGGGAGCCCAGTGCAGGGCTCGATCCCAGGACCCCAGGATCATGACCCGAGCCAAAGGCAGAAGCCTAACGACTGAGCCACCCAGGCGCCCCACTAATGATGATTTTGTGGCAAATGCTGACTGTCAGGCTCTGCTGATGGGGGAAGTAGTGGCAGGAAAAGGGTCCGGAAGAATGTGTGTCATGCACTGAGCAGTTTGATCCCGGAAAGTTCTAACTCTCTTAAAAAATGAGTGAGTTGGGATATCCACAAAGGAGGAATAACTCAGACTTCCTGTGTGGGGAACAGTGCTTAGCTGTCAGTGAGTTATTATTTTATCACACGTGTCTAGCGGCTAATGCACTTACTCTGGGGCCACGCCTAGAACAGAGAATTTCTTGTGGAACATTGGTCATTATTCATACATTCATTCTGCAAATATTTGAGATCCTAGGCACTGAGCCTATCACAGTGAGTAGACAGGCTTCATGGATATGGTCTGCATAGAGCTGAATAATTAATAGCAATTTACAATATGGATTGTTAAGTACTCTGACAGAGCTAAGTCCAGGTCATCCAGAAGAAAGCCACATGAACTAGTCTGGGAGGTTCACAAAGAACAAGGCTGCTAGTTACTGCATTGGGAGTTAAGGACCTGTTGCTGTGTAGCAAATGTCCCCCAGTCTTAGAGATCAATGCAAGCTTTCCTTTCAAGGACCAGAAGAAGCAGGGAAATATTAACTTGCCCGAGTATCTGAATGCAATATAAAAAGTTCCGAAAGTCAAAGGTCTTGGAATAGAACACTCACGAGGTGAAGGCTTATGATTCATACTCTTGGGTTCACTTCGTGGTCAAACCAAAAAAGAAAAAAAATCTGGGGAGTTTGAAGGAAGCCAGGTATCTGGAATGAATTAACTAGTTCTTTTTTCCTCTCTCTCTCTCTCTCTTTTTTTTAAATTATGAGTACTACCAGAAACTCAAGAGACCCGAGACTATCAGAAAATTAAAATATCACGATGATAACAGGGCTAGGTGCCCATCTAGAGTTAACCCTTCCCATTCCAGAGAGTCCTACCATAGCATCCCTATCCCACTTCCTTCCACTGGCCAGACCTTATCATCCTTCAAAATCTACCTCTCAGAACTACACAAAACAAACTCTAAGCAGTGGTTCCCTGTCAAGAATGGAAGCACATGGGGAGTGAGAGGATTAGTCCACTTTTTGCCTTTTTCCCCCCAATTTTTGTATTTTTTTCAATAATACAAGCATGTATTATTTTGTTTAAATGAAACCAAAAATAAACCACCAAAAGTCCACCTCCTCCATGGAAGGCTCTCTGATTCTCTAGAGCGGAGTGACCTCTTGCTCTTCAAGTCTCATTGCCTTCTACCTTAACTAACTTTTCACAGCTAAGTCTTTTCCCTTTCTCTAGACTATCAGTTCCAGCTAGAGTCATCTGTAGCATGAGCATGGTTGTGCTCATATACTGGGAACTCATCTAATGTTTGGTGGATGAATATATACCTGTAATGTTGGCACCTTACTTTATGGGAATCGTGGTTTGCTTGTGTGTGTGTGTGTGTATGTGTGCGCGTCCACGCGCGCATGTGCGCACGCACGCATGCATGCGAGCATGCACGTATGTACTAGAAATTCATTTCTTTAACTCAGTCCCGAACTTTGCACAGTTTAGTAAATGTAACAACATGTTTTTCATTCCATTCTGGTTTCTACACACCTCCATCAGGAAGAAGCTGGCCTATCATTTCCTCAAGAAATGTGAAATAATAGTACATAGGAGCTGATGGGAGTTGGGGAAATCTACAGCCCTTCCTCCGGTGAGGAAACAGGACTCTGAGCCAGCATTCATCCTGAAAGGCCTGCATCCCTCACCCCCGCATCTGTGTGTGCCTGGGAAGCTGGCCTCCCTCCCACACCACTGTGCATTTTTCCCTCGTGGGTCCACTAGATGGCCTTCAACGAACACAGTGACTTTGAGGAGGCCCAGATTGAAAGAGGAAATACTTCTCTGCTTATTTGTTCATTTGTTTGCTTTCTCTTCCACCATTTGTCCCCATAAATCCCTTGAAGTATCACTCATATTAACAATACCTTGTGGATTTGAGAATGGGGAAAGTGCCGTGGCAGAGTTGAAACTATGGACCTTCAAGCAGAGATTTCTGATTATTGGCAGAATGATAACTGATTCTCTGAGTGTTAGCATTTTGTTAATCACACATATACAACTCTCACTGAAAGAAATGAACAGTAAAATAAATCTAGAGGCTCATTATATATCTATTAAACTCGTTAAGATAAGGGGTAATGGCAAGACCTAGTATGGCAGGCCTGTGAGGGAGGAGGCTCATTTGCACATGCTGCTACCTCGTATATAGTTGTGGCTTTTATGAAGCAATAAGGCTTTATGTAAGAGCTATAAAATAACTCATACACTTTAACCAGGAAACTTTACTCTGAGGAAAAATCTAAAAGTTAGAAAAAAAGCAAGCAGCATAAAAATGTTTTGATCATTGCTATTTGTAGCAGCGAAAAACTTGGAAACAACTTGAAGTCTCAACAATGGGAAATGACTCAGGGTATCCGTATAATAGCTGGGCATTACAAATGGTGGAATGTGTGACCTCTACCTGTATCTGTGCATGTGAAGTCACGTTAACGACCTTTTCTCTTGTTAAAGACTAATTTCGTGGTTTAGAGAGTGACACTAGGAGCAGGTTATTTCCCTCTGAGTAAGCTCTGCTACAGACATTAGTGTGTCACCAGATAGGGGCTGAACAAAAGTAAATTCCAAAGCTACCTTCCCTGAGAGGAAGTGGACAGTCCCTCCGTCGGGGAGAATACAGTGCAGCCTTCCGGGGAAAGGGGACTGGAGGAGGTCTTAGTCACCTTGGGCTGTTAGAACGAACTACCACAGACTGGGTAGCTTAAACAACAGACTTTTATTTCTCACAGTTGTGGAGACTAGGAAGTCCAAAAAAGGTGCTGGCAGATTCAGTTCTGGTCAGGTTTCTCTTCCTGGCTTACAGACAGCCATTTGCCTGCTGTGTCCTCACAGGGCAGAGAGGACGGGGTTCTGATCTCTTCTTCTAATCCCATTATCTTCATGACCTCATAAACCTAATTACCTTCCAAATACCCTACCTCCAAATACTATTGTGTTGGGGATTTGGCTTCAACATAGGAGTTTTGAGGGGACACACATATTTAGTCCGTGGCAGGGAACAATTCCACCAGCAGATTGTTAAGCATTGTATAGAAACAGCCCAGGCCAGGGGAACGCTTGAGAGCTGCTTCCTTTGTGGGACTCACTGGGTGTAGTTGTGGTTCTAATGGAGACAGGCTGGGCTCTCAGGGGCTAGCCCACACATGTATAGATGAACTACTGTCTGCTCAGATTGCATCACTTAACAATCATAGGCTTTTTATTCTGATCTAGCATTTCAACCTACATTCAAACTACCACACAATTACATGTTACACTATTTTGTGTATAACTTAGGGCCTACAGGCTTGAACTACTTTAGGGGATAGTCTGGTGATCAAAGGGAAAAAGCCATGTGATAAGGCAGCATTTGACTGAATGCCCAAGTCCCAAAAGGGAGATTTTCCTGGCATCCTTTCCACTGCAGTAAAAACAGGCAGGATATAAGGCAACATTGACTGCTGCAACACAAAAATGTATATTTGAGTTCTGACAAGTTAAGCATTGTAAATTAAAAAGGGTCATATAGAATATAAGGTTTGGTTCCTTTCTCCTATAAGATTGTAGAGTTAAAAATAAAATTTTAAAAAATTGTTCAAGATTTCCTTAAAATCAGAGATAGCTTTCATGATCACACATTAAAATTTTTGCTAAGCACTTACTGTGTTCTGGACCCTGTGCTAGATACCAAGGCTACATCACTGAATAACATAGACCACTGTCTTGACCTTTATCAAGCACAGTCTAGTGTAGAAGGCAACACTTACAGAATTAATTAATGCTATAGTGACAGGTGCTACAAAGAAGAACCCCAACTGCTATAAGATTGAATATCAAAGGTCCTATTTAAATGGCAATGTGGTGTGGGAATGGGGAGTCAGAGATTGTTTTTTTTAAAATGTGGTTTAGACAGAGAGTTGAAGGGTAGAGGTTAGTTGAGTGTGATCAGCCAGGTAGAGCTGCCATAACAAAATACTTTTGGACTGGGCAGCTTAAACACCAGAAATCTATTTTTCACAATTTCGGAGGCTGGGAAGTCAAGATCAAAGTGTCAGCTGAGTCGTTTCTGGTGAGGATCTTTCCTGGCTTATAGCTGGCTATCTCCTTGCTATGTCACATGGTGGGGAGGGGCAGGGAGAGCTCTCTTGTGTTTCTTTTTATATAGATACGAATATTACTGGATTAGGGCCCCACTCTTATTACTTCATTTAACCTTATTAACCTCCATAAAGCCCTTGTCTCCAAATTTAGTCACACTGGGGGGCTGGGGCTTTAACAAATGAATTTTGGGAGGATACAAACATTCAGTCCCTAACACTGAGAAAGGGGGGGAGGAAGGAAGGGTATTGTAAGTAGAGGGAGCAACAGGTGCAAAGGTCCAGGGGCAGGAAGTGAAGGAATGACCCTGTGGCTAGAAAGGCAAAAGTGGAAGCAGGAGGAGAGGCTGGATTAGCCTGAGCCATGGAGGCCAAGTGAAGGATTTTGTTCTATCCTAGAAGTAATGGAAAACCATTGGAAGGTCTGAAGCAGGGGAGTGATACTGGAGGGCAAGAATGAATGTGGGGCAAGTAGTCTGGAAGCAAGAGATGATGGCCTGGACTCTGGTAGTGGTTTCAGAGATGGAGAGAAAGAGATGGATTTGTGATATGTTTTGGAGGTAGAATCAACAGGACTTAGTAAAAGTTTGAACAGGAGAAGAGGATGTCAAACATGATTCTTGGTGTTCAACATGAACAACTCTACAGATGTTGGCCATTAATGGGGAGGGTTTTGGAGGAGGAGCAAGTTTGAGGTGGGGGCAGGGCAGTCTGGCTAGTTTAGTGTGGACAGTTAATTCAGAGATATCTATAAAGCTTTCAAAGATGAAACTGGATATACAGGAGAGGTCTGAGCTGGAGATACACATTTGGGGACAAGTGAATGGTATCAGCTAAGGAGAGAGTAGAGTGAGAAAAATAGAAAGCCTAGGATTGAACCCCAAAGAACACCATTTATAGGTTGAGTAAGGGAGGGCAAGGCAGTGAAGGAGGCTGAGAAGTGGTCAGTGAAGTAGGAGAGAAATCAGGAGAACAGGATGCCATGGAAATCAGTGGGGGAGAGAGTATTTCAAGAAGGTGGTGGTCAACACTGGTGAATGCTGCTGTCAAGTCAAGAAGAGGACTGAGATGTCTCTGCTGTTTTTAGCAACTTCCATGGCCTTCCTTGGAAAGGCAGATTTTGTGGAGTTGCAAGGCTAAGACAATCTTGAGTGGGTTGGGAATTCAGTGTAAGGTGAGGAAGTTTGGCTGTGAGGGGCAGAAGAGGTGGTGTGGGAGACTGGAGACAATGTGGGACTGAAGGAGAGGTTCTGCAAGATGGAGGAGACCGATTGGGTTTTATTGCTGATTAGAAGGATCTATTATCTGACTGGAGGAGGTCCAAGATATCCTTACTGGGAAGGCCAAAGAGGATGGGTCTAGAGCCCAGGAGGAGCACCAGCCTGAGGCGGAAAGACACAAAGGCCCCAGCTTATCTGAGGAGGAAAGGGAGAGAGGGAGATGATTGACTAAGGAAATAAAAAGCTGACTGGATGTCTTGCACTGGGGTTGGGGGCTGTTGTTGACTGTTAGCTTCCAAGTGGGGTGACCAGCCTGGGCCATGAGTTGGGGAATCCCTAATATCAGTACTTTCAAGGCTCTCCTCTTGGGCCATCTGATGCCCCTGAGGAGAAGCTTCCAGCATCCTCTGCAGAGGGTGAAGACCTGCTTGCCTGTGCTCTGGGAACTGTGTGAAAGAAGAGGGCTGCCCACCACAGCTTTGAGTAGGCATAACACGTCATCTTCCCATCCTTTTAGTACAGGGTCCCATCCTCAGTTGTGCCTGATAGTCCCAGTTCTGAGTGCTCTCACCATAGACCAAAGCTCCAGTCTCCCGACAGGGTCGGGGAGAGGCAATTATGGTGTGGAGCGGAGGGGGCACCTGCAGACCTCCTCTACCCCCAATTTCAGAAGCACTTGCTGCCATCCTGTAAACTGTGTAGATCTCAGCTTTCTGCACTGCCAGATTTGGCTTTCATCTGCTGTCCAGCTTCTAAGACCTCATTGCCTCCTCTCCTGCTCATTTTATTGTAGTTTGGTAGGGTTCCAGGAGAGATCAAAGTCAGAGGCAGGTGTTTAGCCCACCATCTCTATCTAGAAATCAGAACCAGAGCCTGTGGATTGTGAAAGAATACTTTTGCTTGTGTAGGAAAGGAAGAGGGCCCTCTTTTGTCCCCTCTGCTGCGGTATGGGTCCCAACACCTCAAACCAGCCTGCTCACCGAGGCACATCAAACCAAACCAAGCAAAACGGAGACCACACACAGATGGTAAAAACTACAGAGTCTGAGGCTCTGTCAACTTGGATTTGGAATTACATAGGCCCAGAGCCTTCACTCTCACTGGTGGCCTTTAGCAGACAAAGACAAAATGACACAAATTTAGAAACACCTCTGCATCTTCCTAATATAATGATTCATGAAATTTCCCTTAAGTCCAGAGGAATGATTTCTTTTTCTGAAGTCTACGAAGGAATTTAAAAAAAAATTTCCAGAAATAAAAAAAAGAAGGCAAATTTAACCATAATCCTATCTGCTGTACACAACACATGATTTTGTTGTTTTATTTTTTCAGATTGTCAAACATTTCTGGTCCACAGATACTCACAATACTACAGACTATAGGTCACCTCTTATTGTAAAAGTAGTCATTCCTCTAATCCTTTCAGGGCCGAAGCCAGGCCCCTTTCTGAAGGAAGAGCATGACCTGTTTCAGGTAAATAACATACAGAACAATGCAGTAATTGTCTAACAGGGATGCGGCACTGTCCCCTCCTTCTAAGAAGCCCCTTGCTCAGGTGCTTAAGTAAACTAGGGAGACAGACACTGCTCTGACAGTGATTTGCACATTGTAGAGAGCCCTGACTCCAAATCTTCCCTATTGGTCTGCCATGCTTCTTCCCTATTACAGCCCCTTCTGGGGAAGTAAGTGCCTCAAGGGAGCCCTGAATTTCAGAGTACGTAAGGGCCTTTCAGGACATTTGGCCCAATACTCGCACAGTCCCTGAATCTCTCTTGCAGCACCCCTGACTAGTAGGTGTCCACCCTTGCTTGTAAGCTCCCACAGCCTGGAATTAGTAGGTGTCCACCCTTGCTTGTAAGCTCCCATGGCCTGGAAACTCAGTACTGGAAATCTCCAGTGAAGTTCAGACACATCCTTGGGACTACATAATTCATCAAGCCCTTAGCCCCCTAATTTACTTATTCTTATGAATTAACTCTGATCAGGAAATATAGCCTAGTGAGGCCAGGCCACGTTGGGCACTACATTGGGGGTTTGGGGTACCCAGGTGGAATATGTGTTCCAGGCTGGGTGCCAGAGAGTGAGTAAGCAGGCATGAGCACAAAAAAAGCCTTGCCTGTTATTGTCACCCCAGAAGGTCCTGCTAACAGCCATTCCTGAACTCTCCCTGCATGTGCAAGTCCAATACAGTGCCTGAAATGAATTTATCTATCAGCTGCTCTGTAGCTCCTTCTGACATCCTGCTTTCTAGTTATTCACACCTGCTGATCTAGCCTTACCCCTATCCCCACATAGCCCCGAGATAAGGCCCTGACCCCTAGATCAGATCATCCTCTTTAGGGCATAGTAAAGACTGGCAACCCCCTGTGGTGGACATTATGGGCTGTCCCCTCTCATCCATTCTAAGCCCCTTCTGAAGTGCCTCCTTGTTCTGTAGCCACTGGAAAGCTAGCAACTACATTTCCCAGGTTTCCTTGCAACCAGGGTTTTGGTTGTGATCTAGGCTCCTCCAGTGAGATACACCAAAGTGTGAGACTCAATTTGGACCTGAACCAAGACGAAGAGGGCAGAGGGTAAGGCAGTCATTTTGCCAGCGTTGGACTGCTGCGGAGGCTGTGAGTTCCATGGGAAGGCTTTCTGCAATGCGGCGCAAGTGTGCTTCTGAGCCTGGGAATTGTTCCTGGAAGTTCCCACTTGAATCAGTTCCTTACAATGATTTTTTCTAAACCACGTAATATTCGGTAATGAATCCCTCGAACTGGCCAGAAACCAACCAGAGTGGTTTCTGTTGCTTGCAAGAAAACTCTTTTTAAAGTCCCCTCAGACTCTGGATGACATAATATTTAATGTGGATATTAATATTTAATATATACCCATATTGATGACCTGTGATATTCCCGTCACTTTACACACACACACACACACACACACACACACACACACACACGAGTCTCACTGAACATCAGAAAAACCTAATATGTAGCATTATCCTTGTTTGGGAGATGAATTGAGACTCAGGGAATTTTAACAACTTTCCCAAGGTTTTATAGCTAGTAAATGGCAGACCCAGGATGTGAAGATACTGAAATCCAGAGACTATCTTATTCTTCTCTGCACTGCATCCAAGGCAGTCCTCTGAGACATAACGTAACTGCTATCCTAAATTCTTCACTTCCTTCCACCTGGCACTCCACTCTCCTTAGGACCTTATGTCACACCCTGTTTTATCTTCCAAAATCCTCACGGTTCCATGCTCATTTCTTTCTGTTGTGGAGCAGGGTCATTTGAGAAGGGCTGGGGTGTGGTCAGCACTTCTCAAATTTTCATGTGCATGTGAAGCCCAGGAGATCTTGTTAAAAGGCAAGTTATCAGACTCTGTATTTCTAACAAGTTCCCAGGTGATACCAGATGCTGCTGGTCCATGGACCACTCTTTGAGTAGCAAGGGTGGGGCAGCGTGGCATCTGTAGGGGAGGAAAAATTTTCCTCAAGCCTCCTAGGGTCTCTGGCTGGGTCTGAAAATCAAACTGACAAATTAACAGGAGAAAAACATACACCTTTATTTAACATAAATTTGACATGACATGGGGGCCTTCATAAAGATATGAAGCCATGAAGAAACAGTTAGGCCTGAGTATTTTTATGCTAGGCATGATGAACAGTGGGCATTCATGTAGAAATATGATAGATCAAAGAGTATGAAGTAAGTGTTGTAAATGGGGAATTTAGCAAGGCCTGCTTCCTAGGATTCTTCTTGGTGTCCCTTTGTCTTTGGATATAAAGATGTTCCTTTCTTCTGGGTATAGAGAGGACACCTCTCACACAAGGGTTTATGGACTGTTTCAGGGGACAAGGACCAGGGGAAAGTGAGCATGACTTTGCATCTGCCATTTCCTCAAATTCCTTCAGCTTAAGTATCCAATAGGCCAAGGTGCAATGTTTTGGGGTAGCATGTCCTGAACTTCATCATATCTCACACTCTTGGTTTTAAATTTCAATTCTATCACCTATTAACAATGGGGTCTTACTTAATGATTTATCCTTTCTGAGGCTCAGGATCCTCATCTGTAAAATGGTGACAATACTATTGACCTCACTGGTAAATGTAAATTAAAGGAGATGATACCATGGAATAGTTTTTCACTCATTTTGGTTAGAATTGGAGGTGCAGCCTCCACTGACATAGAACGTTAAGGCTGCTATCCAGACAGAGCTGTTAAAATGCAGACTAGAGGGGGCACCTGAGTGGCTCAGTCAGGTAAGCGTCTGCCTTTGGCTCAGGTCATGATCCCGGAGTCCCAAAATGGAGCCACACATCAGGCTCCCTGCTCAGTGGGGAGTATGCTTCTCCCTCTGACCCTCCCCCATCTCATACTCTCTCTCTATCAAATAAATAAATAAATAATCTTTAAAATGCAGACTGGGACACAGATCACTGCCACCCAGGAAAAGCATCTTTGTGAAGTCCATTAGGTCATCCAGGCCTATTTATTTGTGACACTTGTTTTAAATGTTGCGTAGACCTCTTTCAAACAGAGGGAGCCACTGGGAACAGAGAAACTACACACAGGTGCACAGGGGCCTCTACCCCACATGCACGCTGCTTGTCCTGAGTTTCAGAATCGGTCCCCCGAAAGTGCAGGGGTACAAACTCTCCCTCCAACGTAACTGACAGGCAAAGCTAGTTCCACTTTTAAACTCTGAGAACAAAGAGATAGGATCACATTTCCTCAAGCCCCCAGTGAAGAAATCAGGCTTGGTCCGGGGGCTGTGCCGTGCAGCCTCGAGTGTTAAGGCTGGCTGGAGCTTAGAATGGGTGCTCACTGCCTCCCTGCATTGTTTCCCTTCCTGGAATAGCTGTTTGTTCTCACCAGTTAGTGTTGTCAGCATTTCCATTCAAGACCTTATTGTCAGGACTTTATTTTTAAGTCAGGCATAAAAATGGGCCTTGAGCTGAAACTTGGAAGCTGGGCAATTAGCATATTTGAGAGGAAGCCAGCTGGTCTTTTGAAGGGACTCTTCCCTGCTCTTCTAAACAACAAAAAGGGGTTGTATTGGGGCATTTTAAAAATTAGTAGTAGGCATGGACTTGGGCTGTTTATGTGGAAGTTCTCAAGAAAACTGTCGCTGGGCTTCCCTGCATGGTGTCTATCTAGAGGGCTTCAAGACTCTGTCATGCTCTGTGCTGGCCAGAAGGAATCAGTGCATTAATGTGAAAACTGAAAGCCAAGGAACTCTGTGTTTAAAGTAGGACTGGTGGGGGCACCTGGCTGGCTCAGTCGGTAGAGCACACGACTCTTGATCTCGAGGCTGTGAGTTCAAGCCCCACATTGGATATAGAGCTTACTTAAATAAATAAATAAATAAATAATAAATAAATAAATAAATATATATATATAAAGTAGGACTGGCGGAAGTGACCAAGTGCACTGCTGCCTTCCAGACCAGTCAACCGACAAATATGTACCATGCACCTTCTTCCCACAAGACACTGGTTAGTCAGAGATTTGGAGCTGGGGCTGGGTAGTCATCAGCAAAGAAGTATGCAACCTAAGTAGGTGGGTGGTCTGTTTCTAGAAAGATAACAAACGCAAGGCTAATAAGTGCTCCTTGCCAAAGGTGGAACCAGACACAAAATGATATAGAAGTCCAGGTGGGGAGAAACCACGAAGGACTGAGAAAAGATTGCTCTGTGTGTGTGCGTGTGTGTGTGTGTGTGTGTGTGTGTGTGTGTCCATCGGGTGGAAGGGACAATGGCTTTGGAAACACTAGCTCTGCGAACGTGGCCAATTTCTGAGCCTTGGGGAAGTACCAGAAACTGTAAGAAAACTAAGAAAAGTAGTACCAGGACTGGGGTTGTTATGGAGATCCAATGAGATAATGCATGTTAAGATCTTAGCATACAATAAATGGTAATTAAAATTTTTAAATAAGTACATCAGTTTTTAGAGTTAAATAATCAGAGAAAATGGCTTGAAAATACAAGCTGTAGGTATTCTATAATCTCCTCCCCTCATTTTGTGCCTACTAAATACATGATTGCTGATTAATTTTTCATAATATACATGAACGGGACAAATGCACTTTTCCTATAAGATATTTCAGATACAGAGATTAATATAACAACTAGGGTTGCCAGACAAAACACAGACAGTCCCTATGTGACATGTTTATATTAAAAATTATTTATACTAAAAATTGTTTATTTGAAATTCAGTTTAACTGGGCATCTTTTTTTCTTTGTGCCAGGTCTGGCAACCCTATACCTAACACCTAAGTACTCAACTCAGACTTAAAAATGTTAATATTTTGCTGTCTTATATCTTAGCTTGAATTATCTTTATGTTTTATTTTATTTTTTTAAGATTTTATTTATTTATTTATTTGAGAGAGAGAGTGAGCAAGAGAGAGAGAGAGCGCATGAGCAGGAGCGGGGGAGGCGCAGAGGCAGAGGGAGAAGCAGACTCCCCGCTAAGCAGGCTCCCTTCTAGGACTCTGGGATCATGACCTGAGCCAAAGGCAGATGCTGAACCAACTGAGCCGCCAGGCTCCCCTATTTTTATGTTCTAAATAAAAAGTCACAGATTACAGTTGAAATCTCTTTGTAACTTTTCCCAACTTTCCTCTACTTGGCTATTCTCCTCCAACGAAACTCCCTATTTATTATATTCGTGGTTATCCTTATGGGGGGTGTTTTTCTGCTTTTACCAAGTGTGTGTCTCTAGAAACAAAATGTACTTACTTTGCTTTTCGTGCTTTACAAATTTACATAAATGGTACCTTACTGTACTTTTCTTTCTGCCACATAATTTGTTCATGTTAAACTTATAAAATATATGATACAAATATTTTATATGTTCCATGTAAGAAATACATAATAATAACAAAACCAAAACCTGTATGGCCACCACCCACAAGTGAGCTATGGCTGGTCCTGCTGAAGGACCCCATGTGTCCCTCCCAAATTTCCTCCTCCTCTCTCCCACGAGAGGCCACTGCTTCCTTGAACTGAGTGCTTATTCTTTCTTTACACTTCTTAACAATTTGCTACAATATACGTAATCCTGAAAGACACATTTATGTTTGAATGTATTTAAGCTTTGTACAGAATACATGTTGTATGTATTCTTCCAAAACTGTTTTCTTTCACTCTCATGTACTTGCACAGTTCATCCATGTTGATGAGCAGAGTTATGGTTCATTGATTTCCTTTTCACTGCTGCCTAGTATTCCATTGGATAAACATACTATATACCATGTACCGCTGCTGGATATTTAGGTTGTTTCAAGTCTTTGCTACCTACAAACATTGTGGTTATAAATAGTATTGTATTTTTTCCTGGTATACATATGTAAGAATTTCTCTGTGGTAATACCTAAGAGTTGGATTTCTGGTTCCTTTTATTATTATATTGATTATTTTTGTTTTTCAAAGTGGTTCTACCAGTTTATGCCCCCCACCAAAGTTTTGACCAGTTTTTTCCTTTACCAATGGTGTGTAAGTGTTCTGGATGTTTCATGGTCTTTTCAACACCTATCCATCAACTGGGGACAAGATGACATCTTGCTAGGGCTTACATTTCCATTTTATCATCTTTTCATACAATTATTGGTTATTTGTAGTTGTTTTCTGTGAAGCAACTGTTGCATGCATTGTCCATTTTTCTATTGGGTTTGTCTTTTCTCTTATTGATTTCTAAGAACTTCTAATATACTCTGCATATTAAGCTTTTATTGGTTATATATGCTGCAAATATTAACTTCTCGTTTGTGGCTTGCCTTTTCATTTTTTAAATGCTGTTTTATGATAAAGAAGCATTCTCAATTTTAATGTAGTCAAATCTATCAATCTTTTCCTTTTATGGTTAACACTCTGGAGTTTTATTTAAGAAAACCTGTATTCTGACATCATAAAGATGTTCTCTCATATTTTCCTCTTAGGCTTTAAAGTTTTGCCTTTCATATTTAAATGTCTAATCAACCTGAAATGGAGGTTTGTAATATGGTGTAAGGCCAGGATCCAGTTCCAATTTTTTCTTTATAGATAACCAGTTGTTCCAGTTCCATGTGTTGGGAAGCCTATCCTTTTCCCACTGATGGGCAGTGCTGTTCTTTTCCAGATGTGCATGGGTATGTTTCTAGGTTTCTTTTATTCCATGAGTTTGCCTATCCTTGCACTAATTCCATACTGTCCTAACCATCATAGCTTTATTGTAAATTTTGATGTCTGGGGAGACAAGTATCCCTAGCTTCTTCTTCACAGTTATCTTGACTATTCTCAGTTCTTAACTTGCAATATAATTCTTGATACAACAAATTTTATAGGGTTTGTCCATTTAAATATATATATAATTCTTTTAAACTGCCATTTGTCTATGTTTAAATTATATGCATTTTATATTTATGTATTCCATTTATAAATTTGCCATAATTGGTTATCCATTACCCCAATAATGCACATTAAGTGGTTTTCCACCCTTTTCCTTAGCACTATTAGTGGAGTTGTTGCGTTACAGGGCATGCACATCTTCAAATTTACTACATAGTGCAAAATTGCTCTCCAAAGTGGTTGAACTAAGTTACACTCCCACCAGAAGTAAAAGAATTTCAGTTTGAGCTGCACCCTTTGAAATACTTAGACTAGCCTTTTTTTTTTGCAAACTGAAGGGTGTGCAATATTATCTCATAATATTATGCTTTAATTTGTATTTCCCTCTTTCCACGCAAGAGCTTGTTTTTGTATGTTTATTACTTATTCAATTTCCTGTTCGTATCATTTACTCTTCTTGTTGGGCTACCTATATTCTTATTGATTTGTAAACAGACCATTTTATATTTTAATTACAATCCTTTGTTGTTTATACTGACTGAAATAATCTTCTCCAATACTCTGCCCCTTTTCCATGGACTGTTTTTGTAGACCCTCGAACTAAGAATGGTTTTTACATATTTAAAAGTTTGAAGAAGGAGCAAAAGGAGGAGGGGGAGGAAGAAAAGAAGGGACAGAGATGTATGTGCCTGCAAAGTATAAAATGTTTACTATCTGGCCATTTACAGAAAAAGTTTGCTGAAACTTGCTTTCAATTGTTTTCTTAGCTTTTGGTATTTTAAAATTCAATGTATTATAATGTTTTGGTTTTTTCATTATATTATAGAATATTATCTAGCTCTGTTTCTGGCTCTCTGGTTTCATTGGTCTATTCATCTATCACAATGTTAATTTACTAGTGTTCCAAAATAAGTCTTGATGTCTGATAGGACAAATCTGTCCCCCTTCCCCACATGCCAACCTATATTCTTTAAATATCAACCAAACAAATACCTTCCCACTTGGTCATAATGATCAAAGTTGATTCAGTGACTGAGCTGATTTTTATGTTTACATGTTTCAACTGCCAATAAATAAGAATTAAAGAGTTTTCCTTTTCTGGCTGATTATTTTACTGCTATTCTCGACAGGAAGTGGGTATTTTCTAATCCATGGCACATGTGTGTATTAGTGGTAATTAGGAAACTAGCTAGAAGAACCGAACTCATTTTGGGGACATCTGTTTGGCTTTCTTTGCCCTTCTGCTTGCTTCTAGTGTAGGAGCTGAGCTCTTAATTAATTACTACTTATATTGAGTAGCAAAGCCCACCCCCCCCCAGAAGGGCAGCAGCTTGCACTAAAGAGAGCATAACAAATAGTAGATGGCTATAAATAGACAACAAAATTACTGAACGTTTGTGTCTTTAAATATCATTAGGTACATAAAATCAATCTTCTTGGAGAGCTATCAATTAAATCCACAGAACCATTCCAAATTCTAATTTACATCAGCAGCCGAGATGAATCACAGCAAAGGAGTGCCAACTGGACTGTGGTTGAATTTTAGGTGTCTATATTTCATATTTTCAAGATTTTAAACAGATTTATTGAGGCATAATCTATATGTCTTTAAATTCACTCATTCTAAGGGTACATTTCAATGATTTTTAACAAATTTATGGAGTTGAGTGACTATAACCACAATCCAGTTTTAGAATATTTCCATTAGCCCAGAAAGTTTCCTCATACCTGTTTGTAATTAATTAGGTTAATTAGGCAACCACTAATTTACTTTTTGTCTCTATAAATTTGCCTTTTCTGGACATTTCATACAAATGGAATCATACAATAATTAGCTTTTTGTGTCTGACTTCTTTCACTCTATTTTATTTTTTTCTTTTTTCTTTTTATTATGTTATGTTAATCACTATACATTACATCATTAGTTTTTGATGTAGTGTTCCATGATTCGTTGTTTGCGTATAACACCCAGTGCTCCATCTTTCACTCTATTTTAGCCTCCTGTTTTGAGGTTCATCTATGTCACAGGATGTATCAGTAGTTTTTTTCCTTTTTATTGCTGAATACTATTCTGTTGTGTGCATATGAAACATTTTGTTTATCCATTCACTAGTTAAGATATTTGGATTGTTTCTAGTTTTGGCTGTTAAGAGTGATACTGTTCTGAACATCTGCCTATACGTCTTTGTGTGGACATGTGTTTTCATTTCTCTTGGGTAGATTCCTAGGAGTGGAATTGCTGGGTCAAGTGGAAAGTTTAACTTTCTAAGAAAATGCCAGGCTGTTTTCCAAAGTGGCTGCACCATATTAAATTCCCACGGGCAACATATGAGGGCTACATTTCTTTCTGTCCATGTTATACTTGCTATTGCCTTTTTGATTATAGCTATTCTTGTGAGTATATAGTGATATCTCACTGTGGTTTTAATTTGCATTTCCCTAATAACTAATGATGTTGAACATTTTTCATGAGTTTATTAGCCACTTGTGTAATTTCTTTGGTGAAATGCCTATTCAAATCTTTTGGCCATTTTTATATTGGATTATTTGCTTTTTTATCAACATGTTTAGAAAGTTCTTTGTTGGATAGAAGTTCTTTATCAAATATATAATTTGCAAATATTTTCTCCCAGTCTATGACTTGTCTTTTCATCTTCTTAATGGTATTTTCTGAAGTACAAATGTTTTAAATTTTGAAGTCTAATTTATCAATATTTTTCTTTTATAGATCTTGCATTTGGTGTCATTTATAAAAATGTGTAGCACAAACTAAATTTACAAAGATTTTCTCCCAAAAGTTCAGTAATTTTAGCTTTTATATATATCTTGATCCATTGTGGGCCGATTTTTTTGTTTATGCTATGAGATGAAAGTCTAAGTTCTTCCTTTTTTTGGCATATGGATATCCAATTGGACCAGCAACATTTGTTGAAAGTATTACCCTTTTATCATTGAATTGAATTGTCTAGAAGCTTCATAGAAAATCAGTTCATGGTAAATGAGGGTTTATTTCTGGATACTTAATCAGTGCCATTGATCTATATGCCTTTCCTTGTGCTAATACCACACTCTCTTGATTAGTGTGGTTTTAAAGTAAGTTTTTATTTTATTTTATTTTATTTGAGAGAGAGAGAGAGAGAATCTTAAGCAGGTTCCATGCCCAGTGTGGAGCCCAATATGGGGCTCGATCCCATGACCCTGAGATCATGACCTGAGCTGAAAACAAGAATCATACGCTTAACTGACTGAGCCACCCAGGCACCCCAATAGTAAGTTTTAAATTAAGAAATGTAAATTCTTAATTTGTTCTTCTTTTAAAAACATTGTTTTGGGGGTGCAGATGCTTAACTAGAGGTGCAGACACTTAACTGACTGAGCCACCCAGGTATCCTGGTCCTTTGCATTTTCATATAGATTTTTAAAAAAATCAATTTGTGAATTGTTACAAAAAAGGTTACTGGGAATTTGATAGGAATTATGTTAGATTTATAGATCAATTTAAGGAGAATTTCCATCTTGACAATATTGAAACTTGAAATCCATGAGCATGGGATATCTCTCCATTTGTTTAGATCTTTAATTTTTCTCAACAATGTTTTGTAGTTTTCTTCTAATCTCTGTAGGATCAGTAATGATGTCCTCTCTTTCATTCCTGATTTTGGAAATTTGTGTCTTCTCTGAACTTTTTCTTCATAGGTCTAGGTAAATACTTCTCAACTTTATTGATCTTTTTTGAAGAACCAATCTGGATTTCATTGATTTTTCTTTAAAGTTTTTCCGTTTTCTGTTTCATTGATTTCTCTTCTAATCTTTATAACTTTCTTTCTTCTGCTTGCTTTGTATTTAGATTGTTTTTTTTCCCCCTTATTTTCTTAATGTGGAACCTTAGGTTATTGACCTGAGGACTTTCTTCTCTTCTATTACAGGCATTTAATGCTATAAATATCCACTTAAGCTCTGCTTTTTCTGTATCCCACACATTTTGATATGTTGTGTTTTCAATTACACCCAGCTCAATATATTTTCTAATTGCCCTTGTGATTTCTCCTTTAATCAATGGGTTATTTGGAAGTGTGTTGTTTAATTTCCAAATATTATGGGATTCCCAGATTTCTTTTTTGTTGTTGATTTCTAATTTAATTCCATTGTAGTCAGTAAACATACTTTATATAATTAAACTGTTTAAATATATTGGGACTTGTTTTATGGCCTATCATATGGTCTTTCCTAGGTTATGTTCCATATGCACTTGAAAAGAATGTGTGTCTGCAGTCAGAGTGTTCTGTATGTGCCAGAGTGAATTGGTTGATAGTGTTGTTCAACCCATCTATATCCTTGTTGATTTCATATCTAGTTTTTCTATCAGTTACTGAGGGGGTATTGAAATATCCAACCATTATTGTGGAATTATATATTTCAACTTCAATTCTGTCAGTTTTTGCTTCATATATTTGCTCTTTTTTTGGTATGTATACATTTGTAATTGTTTTAATTCCTCATGTATTGATCCTCTTCTCATTATGAAATATTCCTTTATTGCATAATACTTTTTGTATTCCAGTGTATTTTGTTTAATATTAATATAGCCACTTGAGCTCTCTTATGGATACTGTTTTGGATACCTTTTTCCATTATTTTACTTTCAATCTCTTTGTGTCTTGGAATCTTTGTGTAGTTTACCTCTCTTATAGACAGCATATAGGTGGATCTTGGTTTTTTAATCCAATATGACTATCTTTGCCTTTTGTTTGGAGTGTTAGACTTGACTGGGGTTTTGCCCAGGCCCCTGCTGCCAAAAAGGCTTCTGTCCTCTGCTGATGGATCTGTGAGTAGATAGGGGCCGCTTTCAAAGTTCAGGCCATTTTTCTGTCTTCTCCAAGCTTTTCCTTTCCACCTGGTCTTTTTGCATTCCCCATGTGTCTTCTGTATAACCCTATGGTTGGCCAGGACTATGTGCCTAGCTTGGGCTGTCTCCAGTCTCTGCTGTGCATGCACATCAACTCAGCCAGATATATGTTTGCCCCAATCATAAATATAACCTCGGGCTAATAGAGCTACCTTCACCCACTGCCAAGACTGTCACTTCCAGACTATGCAGATGGATGTAGGTATCATCCACTGCTCCAAATCAAGCAAGGTCTTTGATTATGGCTGCAAATCTCCTGATCCTCATGGTCTGTCCTGCCCTGGCAAAACATTCTCCACTGACCTGGGGAGGGAAATAGAAGCAGCCCCAGGCAAGAATGCCAGACTCCCACTGCTCTTAGTAGTTTTATGTGCAAATGTTTCTTATATTTTTGTATGCCTTTGGTCAATTTCCAAGGCAATGAAATAGTTTTTGTCAAATTTGCTCAGCTTTATAGTTGCTTTTTGAGGATGGGATTTGTTGACCTCCTCACTTGGCCATAGCCAGAAATCCCACTAACAAAGCCAGGGGCACTGAAACCTATTTCCTTCAGGGCAACAGGAATTTTCAGTATTGAACATTGCCTGTTAGATCCTGAAGCCTGCTCTTACCTCACTTATTACAGAGCAGAGTTGCACAATACTGGTTTATCTGCCATCCTAATCTAAGGGAGTTTAGTTAATGAAATGGTAAAAATCCTTCGCCAGAGGCATTTTTCCCAATACAGCAATCCTCAGCAGAGACTTGTAAATAGAATTTCAATGTACTAGTAGATAGATTTTTATGTGTTTTAACACTCATGACTTCAAGTTTTACAGCATCCTGAGTAGGAGATGGAAGGTAAGATTTTTCATGACCACTTTACAACTGGCCTAACTGTGTCTTTAAAAGATGACTAATAATGACACTTGTTGAATGCTTAGGTACCTGGCATTGTACTAATTGTTTCACCTACATTAACTATAAGTTAGGTATGATTACAAGCCACATTTTATAGTTGGGAAAGTAATCTACCAGGAGTTACTAGCTAATAACTGGGCTCTGAAGCCAAGTGGTCGAGAACCAGAGCCTGATAAGGATATTACCTATACTCTGTGGCTTTTGTGACAAAAGTTATAGGCCTGGACATGACCCATTAGTAGAAAGATGGTGAGTTGTAACCTATTTCAACGTTAAAGACAGGAACAAGGAGACAGTGTTTATGCCCAGATCAGACATGGAAAGTATAACTATCTTGGTGTAACTAATATTTACTTCCCTAGTTTCGCATGATCAGAGTCACTCAGGATAAACTTTAAGCACATCCAGCCCTCTAAGTGACTCACACTGAATATGATGTTAGGGCTTAGGGAGGGCAACCTCTCCTAAGGACAGCACCCCCCACCTGTGGGTGGGCTAGGCATCCCTTACTGGGAAAGCCCTTCTTTCTCAATGAGTTTTCTCATTTTAAGAATGAGGAGATTGAAGTTTAAAGAACTGACTGGCCCCTGAAGCCCCTAAAAGCCAGTTCAAGCATTACCTCTTCCTTGAAGTTTTCCTTGTAAGGACACTAATCCTTACTGCTCTCCTGTCTCTGAGTTCCTTCAGTGTGATCCTTATGCTTCATTCAGGGAACCCTATTCTGGATGGCTGAGTGGTTTTATTCTTACAGGGTAAATTAGAGCCAAGGCACAGGTTGGAGCCCAAATGAGGCAGTTACCTTTTCCCAAAGAACAACTGCTCTATCACCCTGCACACTGGAGTGAAAGGCAGTGTGGCCACTTGTCCTATTTCTGGGGAAACATCTCAAACACAGGGCTTTCTAATAGTGGGCATCATCTTCCACTTATACATATAATTATTACTTTCTCCCTTCTCTCATTTTCCATGTCTTGGAAATACAGAAACAAACAGGATTATGGGATAAAATGAAAGCTTCCCCAAACTGAGCTTCATCTCCCTACGGTATTGGAAGGAGAGAATTTTTCCCTTCCTGGTCCTTCTCCTCCTCACTCTCTAGCCCTGTGAGAATGGGCAGATAAATTTTTAATGGGCATCCCTATTGGAACGTCAGGGATCCTAGGAAGTAGAGACCATGGGAATCTGTTAGGTAAAATTCACTAAAGTACAGGGATTTGAAACAAGTCCACCCCGTCATTTATGATTAGTTCCCTCCTATTTCTTTCCTTGTATATTTTTTAACCTAATGTGATGATGAATGGGATTGGAGAAAAGCCTTTAAAAAATAAAAATAAAATAAAATAAAATAAAACAAAACAAAATAACCTTGTTTTGTATGCTCTATTCCCCTTTCCAGACTAGAAATAGTTCTGCAGTGGTTATGCATAATACTATAGACTTGATAATGAGGAGTCTATGCATATGTATGGCTGAAAAGGGCTCATTCACAATTTGTACCATTTTTTTTTTTTTTTTTGTACCAAGGGGACAGTGAGGTTGATTCCACTGTTGTGGACTGTAGCTGTAATTTGCAGCTGACTTTTTGTATCATCATGCACTGTCTGACACATGGATTAAAAACAAACTCTACTTTGAATGGCCAAAATAAAAATATAAGAAACAGCAAATGTTGGTGAGGATGTGGAGAAAAAGGAACCCTCATGCACTGTCGGTGGGAATACAAATTGGTACGGCCACTGTGGAAAACAGTATGGAGGTTCCTCAAAAAATTAAAAATAGAATTACCCTATGATCCAGTAATTCCACCACTGGGTAGTTACCCAAAGAATACAAAAACACTAATTTGAAAGATACATGCACCCTTATGTTTATTGCAGCATTATTTACAGTAGTCAGATTATGGAAGCAACCCAAGTGTCTATCAATAGATGAATGGATAAAGATGTGGTATATACAATATATACTGTGGAATATTAACCATAAAAAGGAATGAGATCTTGCCATCTTCAACAATACCAATGGATCTAGAGGGCATAATGCTAAGTGAAATAAATCAGAGAAAGATAAATAGCATATGATTTCACTGACATGTGGAATTTAAGAAACAAAACAAATGAACAAAGAAAAAAAGAGACAAAATAAAAAACAGACTTGGGCGTGGAACCCAACATGCGGCTTGAACTCACAACCCTGAGTCAAGACCTGAGCCGAGTTCAAGAATCTTAACTGACTAAGCCACCCAGGTGCCCCTAAAAAACAGACTCTTAAGTATAGAGAACAAACTAATGGTTAATTTCATATTATGTACCATTAGGAAGGCATCAAAAGTTCATGGATAAAAGCATTGCTCATTATTTTTTGCCTTTGGTCTCTCTCACTCCTTTGCTGGTATGGTAACTCTAAGTCCAAAGGTTACTTTGTCATGACCAGGACTGTGCCCAGAGGCTCCAAGTGTTTCCTAGTGCCCAAAATCTTCTCTTGCCATCTTGTCCCATCCTTGTTTCTACCTCTCCAACCCTAGAAATACCACCAAAAGTAAAGAATCTAGCCATGGGAGAAGTTCTAGCCCAAACTCAATTATTTTCTTCTAAGATTTCTAAAAGTTAACACTACTTGTTGAACTTCTAGAGTTTAATCAGGCCACTGCCTGGATTCTTTTGGGACCATAAGTTTTCTGTCTTGAACAACTTAAGGATGAATGGTAACCACAGCCTGGACTGAGGCTAAAGGAAGAATGGGCATGGCCATGCCCTTTACATGTGTCTAGTAATGGCTTTAGCTTGACATTAAGGCAGATGGTTGCTTATTACTTAATGAGTTATATAGGCAGATATTAAGAGCCAAATGTGACCCAGCCATGACCATTATCCAAGAGCACTATAGGTGTTGGTAATATGGCTTCTGATGCTCTTAGGAGAAAAAAACATGGATGTGACTGTATAAAAGACAAAGTGATGGCCCTTCTGAGTTTTCTCTGAGGTAGTTATTCTCAGAAGACATGATCAAACAGTTGAATTGCTTTGGTCACCTCAGCCTAGGCACCCACCCATTTGAGAAGGTTCATTGCCACAGTATGAGAAAGACTGGCTGGAATTAGACCCACGTGATTAAAGAGGGATAAGTGCTGGAAAGAGGTCTAGGGCTGCAGGCAGGACAGGACATTCAAAGGGTAGAGCAACAGATGACAGATGGTGCGGTGGCCCAGGCAGAGGTGGTAGTGGAGATGAGGCTGTTGTCTATGGCACAGGTTGTCTAACACAAACAATTAGATATTACTTGACAGCTGGGGATGGTGCTGTCATAGAGAAACCAACATTGGGAGATTCTTAAAAGTCTGGGCAGGGGTGCCCGGGTGGCTCAGTTGTTAAGTGTCTGCCTTCGGCTCAGGTCATGATCCCAGGGTCCTGGGATCGAGCCCCACATCAGGCTCCCCGCTCGGTGGGAAGCCTGCTTCTCCCTCTCTCACTCCCCCTGCTTGTGTTCCCTCTCTCACTGTTTCTCTCTCTGTCAAATAAATAAATAAAATCTTAAAAAAAAAAAAGTCTAGGCAGTATCAGGAAAGCCAGTGGGCAAGAGTCTATAGTTGATCAGGGGCATCTGCTAGACCTGGGACACAAGTTGAGGAATGCATTTCAGGAAGTTATGAGAAGTGGGGCACAAGGTCACAGAGAGGTGAGCAACAAGAGAGACTTAAGGCTGGATATGTGGTAATCTTCCTTAGCTGTTGCTAAAACAGTATCCATCTGATGTGGCCTTAGCTCTGAGGAGTAGAGGAAACTGGAGCTGAGGAAGACTGATGGACAGACCCAAAGAAGTCTCAGTCCCACATCACCGAGCTCTGATTTCTTGTATCTTGATATAAGTGTCATGATTTGTAGGGCTGAGAGCTGGCAGAGAAGGAAGGTGCGCTGGTCATAGGGGTCAAAGGTCAATGGAAAGAAACAGGTTGGGCAAAAGCACAGTTACCTAAAATGAAGTCTGAGTTGAGTGGGTCAGTACTGAGGAGACATTACAGAAGTAATGACTTGAAATCAAATGTTGTGAGGTTTCATGACTAGTGGCTCATTGGATGGAGAAGGAACTGTTACAGATAGAATAGCAGGGAAGGATGCACTTTTTCAGGTACCATTAGGACACTGTAGGTTAAGGGGTTATAGAACTTCTGTCTTTTTTGGGATGCAGAATATAGTTGAGTCTTGTTTTTTTAATTTAATTTTTATTTTTTTATCCAATCAAAATCTCTGCCTTTAAATTAGACTAGTTAGACAATGCATATGAAATGTGATTATTGATATGCTTTTATTTAAATCTAGTGTCTTGGGGCGCCTGGGTGGCTCAGCTGGTTAAACGTTAAAGTGTCTGCCTTCAGCTCAGGTCATGATCGGTCCCCAGTTCAGGCTCCCTGCTCAGCGGGGAGACTGTTTCTCCCCCTCTGCCTGCTGTTCCCCTTGTTTGTGTATGCCCTCTCTCCCTCTCTCACTCTCTCTGTCATATGAATAAATAAAAAATCTTTAAAAAAATAAATCTAGTGTTTTGTTATGTATTCTACATTTATCCCATCTGTTCTTTGTTCTCTTCTCTCTAATTTTCTGCCTTCTGTTGGATTACTTGAATATTTAAAAAAAAAATTTCATTTTAGCTCTTATGTTGGTTTATTAACTTTAACTCTTTATTATGTTTTTATGGTGGCTGATTTATGATTTAGCCTATCACAGTCTACCTTCAAATGATATGATACCACTTCATGTATAACACAAGAAACTTACAACAGTATACTTCTATTTTTCCCCTTACAGCCTTTGTGATATTAGTATCCTACATTTATTTATTTTTTATTTTTTAAAAGATTTATTTATTTGAGACAGAGAGTGAGAGGGGAGGGGCTAAGGGGGAGGGAGAGGGAGAGAATCCCAAGCAGACTCCCTGCTGAGTGGGGAGCCTGATGTGGGGCTCAATCCCACGACCCTGAGATCATGACCTGAGCTGAAGTAAGAGTCAGACACTCATTCAACTGAGCCACTCAGGCACCCCTATTTATACATGTTTTAAAGCAATTTTATCATATGCCTTGATGTAGTGTTCTTCATGTTTCTTTTCTTGGGGGTCAGAGGCCATCTTGGATTTGTGTGTTTATAGTTTTTATCAAATTTGGAAATTTCTTGGCCTTTATTTCTTCAATTTTTTTTCTGTTCCCTGCTCTCTTTGTGACTCTCATTACATGTATATTAGGTTGTTTTAAGTTGTTCTAGGATTCACTGATGTTCTGTTTATTTATTTTTTCCCAGTATTCTCTCTGGGTTTCATGTTGGATAATTTCTATTATGTCCTCAAGTGTACTAATCTTTTCTTCTGTCATGTCTGATCTTCTGTTAACACCATCCAGTGTACTTTCTATCTCAGACATTGATGTTTTCATTTCTAGAAGTTTGATTTGGGTCTTTTTTCTGTATTCCATGTCTCTACTTATCATGTTCAATCTTTCCCCTAGGCTCTCAAGCATATGGGATATAGTTGAAATAATTGTCTTAATGTCCTTAACTATTAATTCTGTCATTTGTACTATTTCTGGGTAGGTTTCTATTAATTGCTTTTCTCTCCCTTCATTGTGGATCATATTTTGCTGCTTCTTTATATGTCTGGTAATTTGGATGCCAGACTGAATTTTCAGGACTGGATATTTTCATATTCCTATAAATATATTTGAATCTTGTTTTGGGATGCAGTTAAGTTACTTGGAAAGAGTTTGATACTTTGAGATCTTGCTCTTAAGTTTTGCAAGGTGAGACTAGTGGTGTTTTAGTCTAAGGATAATTTTGTCTCACTACTGAGGCAAAACTCTTGAGTTCTCTAATTGATATTCCATGAATTGTGAGGTTTTTCACTTTGGCTATTGGGAAGAACTTTCTTAGTCCTGTTAGGGGATTATTCCCTCTTATCCTTTTGTGTGACCTTTTCCCTGGCTCTAGGTAATTTCCTCACATGCATGTGAAGAAAGACTTGAGGGAGACCTCCTGCTGATCTCAAAGGCTGTCATTGTGTGTAGCTCCTTGGTCTTCAGTACTCTGTCCTGAGAACTCACTCAGTCACCTTGGCTTCCCTGGACCACCTACCTGTCTCATCTATTCAACATTGGAAGATTGTGGGGTTCTCTGTGGGCTCTTCTCCCTGTGCTACATCTTAGACACTCTCTGTAGGCAGTACTGGGGCAAATTTTATTTTCCCCTCTCAGGATCACTCTCCTTCATTGCCTGAGGTCCGTGTCTTGAAACCACATTTTCTTCGGTGTTTTAGTTGTTTCAAGTAGGAAGTAAATCCAATCCTTGTTACTCATCTTGGCCAAAAGCAGAAGTTCATCTGTGTTTCCAAATATTTTACATCCATAAGGCTTCGTTTTTTTAGGTGAGAAACAGAAGAGTCTTCCAAACCTCAGTGCTCACTGGTGAACAGGGTTAGGGCACACATTACCCTACATTACCAGGCTTGGAAACATGTTCTCTGATCTATCTCTAACCTCATAATATGCCTTGACTAACTTGTTTGGTTCTTGTTCTATATCTTGCCTTAACCTCTGGTAACCAAAGTTCTTTAGCTTCTTCCTTGTCCTCCTAGAGAGCAGAAAATCTCTTGATAAACCCAATTCCCAAATCCCTACCCAAAAACCTATATTCTACCCACACCGACTAACTTGACTTTCTTCCTTTCTCTTCTTTCTTTTCTTTCTTTCTTTCTTTCTTTCTTTCTCTTTCTTTCTTTCTTTCTTTCTTTCTTTTTCTTTCTTCCTTCCTTCCTTCCTTCCTTCCTTCCTTCCTTCCTTCCTTCCTTCCTTCCTTCCTTCCTTCCTTCCTTTTCTTTCTTTCTTTCTTTCTTTCTTTCTTTCTTTCTTTCTTTCTTTCCTTTCTTTCTTTCTTTCTTCCTCCCTCCCTCCCTCCCTCCCTCCCTTCCTTCCTTTTCTTTCTTCTTTCTTTCTTTCATCAAGTATTTACAGAGTGCCTATTGGCACTCTGCTAAGTATCAGGAATATAATTGTAAGCAAAATTAGACACTATTCCCACTTGCATGGTTATTCCAGATATTTTCTGACCACATAATCAATAAACATTGGAATTTACACATTTGGCCTTATCTGACTCTAGATTTAACCACATGATTAGAGGACAAAAGCACTTCACTTCCTTTTTCAATTATGTAGTACCCTCAGTTGGAGCAAGACAATGAACATTTAGGTTAACTTTAAAGGCTGCTCAAAGCCATGTCATTTCCTGTGGTATCAACTTACTGCAAAGGCCATCACAGGGTTAGTTACCCAATTTTGCTTATAGGTCCTGAACTAGAAACTGAGTTTCCTTTTTCTCATCTGCTCCACGTTTTAAAAAAAAAATTCCCACTTAGCTTAAATTTCACCACTTGGAATCTGTTTAGGCATATACTCAGCAAAATTACAATATGAAAGGCCATCACTTAGTCATTTACTTGAACTGATAAATAACTCAGCTGATACCAGCCATTTCCTGGTTTTGTCCCTTCCTTAGGCCTCTGATCCCTAGGACAGGGAGTTTGTCTCCTAATTTTTGTTTTTTATTTTTTTCATCCCCTTACCCTGAACCCTCACTGCCACCCTGCACCTATCGCACCTCCAACACACATCTGCTTATTAAAAAGGAACACTCATACCCACTCCTCCCATTACCAATGAGGTGACATCCTCTTGAGTATCACTCCTGGCCTATTGCCCTATCCGTTATTCATTCCTCCACAGGTTCCTTGATTTATGGGTGACAGCTATTGGTCTATGTTCTCCACTGAAAGGATCTAATATAAAAGGCTCCAGCAATGAGGTAACAATCTCTCTTTTCCTTCCCTGCCCAGACCAGTATGAGGCACAATCTTGGATAAGAGGGTATGCTTGCAAACATGGTTTCCCTCATGTGGGCTTTCCATGATCAGGATGTGGGGGTAGGAGGACATGTGTGAGAGAAGGATGGGGAGTATATTAGTAAGCCAATGGCCAATGTGAGTTGCTCACCTACACTACATCCTCCAATCCAGGTTTTATTGGTAACAAAGTGATATTTTGATCACCATCGGCCTTACTCTTGCATTTACCATTCAATTGGGTCTATACACAAGGGAAGAAGAAAGCATCTCATGTGGAGCATTGCTTACAGTGAACAGGTGATAAATGGACATAACTCACTTAGGAGCTGGAGAGTAAAAGATTTTATAGGTGACATGTCACCTAGATTCATAGTCTACAAGGATATGAATGACAAGATCCAGTTTCCCTCCCACTGGGCGGCAAAAACTCTTCCATGAAATTAGCCCTTCATTTGCTATTGGTCGCTTATCATCCCATGGGCTCTGACAGTGAGGAGGGCACAGTGGATGGTGGGGATGTTGGAAGTTTGGACATAACACTGATGGAGTTCTTATCCAGGAAACACCTTGACCTTGTGACCCCACCCTCCAGTTATAGGGCTCTGTTTCCTGGATGCAGCCTGAGGAATTCTATGTGAAAAGCTAAATATAACCTTGAAATAGTGTTTCTGGACAGGAAATACAGTTTGAAAGTGAGGAAGATGATAAACGTATTGACAAAACATACCCAAACATAAAAATCTAGCCAAAGGAAAAACTGATACCCTTCATTCTGAAGACCTAGAAGAGCCTACTGAAGTTAAGGTATTTTCTTTTTTTTAAAGCTTTTTTTTTTTAGATTTTATTTATTTATTTGACAGAGAGAGAGAGAGAGTGAGACAGGGAACACAAGCAGGGGGAGTAGGAGGGAGAAGCAGGCTACCTGCTGAGCAGGGAGCCCGATTTGGGGCTCGATCCCAGGACCCTGGGACCATGACCTGAGCCGAAGGCAGACGCTTAACGACTGAGCCACTCAGGCATTTGGGTTAAGGTATTTTCTGTTTCTGTTTTTGTTTTAGGGCAGCCTAAAGCAGGATGCAATGCAAAACTAGAACAATCCAAACTTCAGTTTTCTTTGAGAAAAAGAAATCATCCCCTTAATTTAGATAGAAAATACAGAAACAGAGTATTTAAGAGTTTCTTATAACTTTCACTTCATATTTTGGTGGTGTCTTTTTTAGTTTTAAATACGAGCATGTGAAGGCTTCAGATGATAACGGAAGTTAACATGGCTTTAGTCTGTCTTTGGAGAGATTGGGTTTCTTCTTAACTGCCCTCTGAACAGCTCACTTTCCTGAGCTTCACATGGACCTAAAAACAGGTGTGGTTCTCCCCTTTCAACTAGTAATCTGTGTGCTGTTCCTCTAGCTCTGTGGGTATGCCCAGTTCCCCACTAGCCAGTCAAATGATGGGTTAACACCAATTCATAATCTAGACTTAACTCAATAATTTCATAATGTTGGTTTTTAAGCCTATATTTTGGAAAATGTCAAATATATACCAGAGTAGAAAGGAACTTCTGATTGAATCTCCACATGTCCATCACTGGCCTCAGTAGTGATCATCATCCAGACCCCCACTAACTGCCCACTGCCAGGTTTACCTTGAAGCACATCCCAAAAACCGTATCATTTCCTCTGTAAATATTTCATTATGCATTTCAAAAATACAATCTCTTTAAAAATTACCCAGAATACCATTTCACCCCCAAAATCTTAATAAGTCCTTAACATTTCAAACATCTAGACTAGATTATTTTGAAGCAAATATCAGGCATCCTAATATTTCATTTGTAAATAGTTTAATTTATAAATCTAAAAAAACCTCCACCTTTTATTTTTTCTGAGCAAAATCACAATGCCATTATCACACTTAAAAAAAATAATCCTGGGGTGCCTGGGTGGCTCAGTCGGTTAAGCAGCTGCCTTTGGCTCGGGTCATGATCCCAGGATCCTGGGATCAAGCCCCAAGTTGGGCTCCTTGCTCAGCACCGAGCCCACTTCTCCCCTGCCTGCTGTTCCCCCTGCTTGTGCTTGCTCTCTGTTTCTCTCTCTGTGTCAAATAAATAAATAAAATCTTTAAAAAAAAAATTAATCCCTCAGGTGGTTCAGTTGGTTAAGTGCCTGTCTTCGTCTCAGGTCATGATCTCAGGGTCCTGGGACCGAGCCCCACATTGGGCTCAGCAAGGAGTCAGCTTCTCCCTCTCCCTCTGCCTGCTGCTTCCCCCCGCCCCGCTTGTGCTCGCTCTATCAAATAAATAAAATCTTTAAAAAAAGAGAGAAAAATTAATCCCTCAATATCATCAGATATCCAGTGTATAAAATTTCTCGATATTCTCCTAAATGTTATTTTATAGTTGATTTATTTGAATCTGGACCCAAACAAATCAACACATTGTATTTGATAGGTAGGTCTCTTACATCTCTTTTCATTATGTGTTCTCCTCCCCTCTTTGTTTTTTTCAATAATTCATTCATTGAAGAATGTGTCTCACATTCTAGATTGTTCAAGGTTACAGTCCAGTAGTGGTTCTGAACCCCCTGAAAACATTATTTTGCCTTCATTCTTCTTAATTCTCATTCTTCTTAATGTCTCTTTATTGAGACATCCTTGACATACAATAAACTGCACACAGTGTATAATTTGATTAATTTTGACACACGGGTGTGCACTTTGAAGTCATCGCCACAAAAAACATCCTGTCACCCCAGATACATTTTGCTCTCTGAATCTGGGCACACACTTAACTTCTCCCAGACTCAATTTTCTTTCTGTAAAATGAGGGCAAGTACAGGATACATGTACAGAATTAGATTATCATTAAGGTCCCATACATGTCTAAATTTCTATTATTCTTTCTTGGCTTGTTGCTCTATAGGTGTTAGGGAAGATACATGTGAGCTTCGTCTCTATATAAAATCCACAGATGGAACCTGTAGGTTAAATTAGTTTTTCATATTTCATAGGGTTTTTTTCTCTAATGAAAATAAGAGCCCCTTTAGCTGCTTTCTCTCTCACATATCAGAAAGATTCATAAATTGGTTGCTCAGTGCTGAAAACTGGCACATTTCTATTTAAGTTTCTGCCTCAGAGATTTCCCATTTTGAACCTCTGTGAAGCATTGCCCTCCTTCAAACCAGACTGAATGTGATGTAGGTCCAGGGCCCTGCAGGCTCTAATCATTCCCTAAAACAGGAAAGCACACCAGGATGAAGGATCAAACACCTGCCAGGGAGGAGTTGGAGAGATGCTGATTTTAAAATGTTGAAGGGATGATCAAAATGAACATAGCGGGCAAGTTTTTAAAGCTGAGAAGACCACAGCAAAGGTAGTTTGAATAAAGCTGGATCTACAGACACCAGTCTAGGCAGAAACTGTTGGCAGGGCAGGAGCAAATCTGGGCCTACAGTATTAATAAAAAGTATGATGAATTTTTCCTGGAGATTCGAAAATTTCAAAGACTCTGGGTAATACATCGGTCTGTTCATTTACTCACCCACTTGGTGTAGGTAGCTGGTAGGTCTGGGAACGCTAAAATAAATAATCCCTCACTGCTTAAGGAGCTTATTCACTTCTAGTAGATAGAATATGTGTGCTTGAATATCTATAATACTAAGCAGCCCATTATTAGGGCCTCAGTTTCCCCTCCTGAGAGGGTTAGACTTGAGGATCGCAAAGACAAAATACCTGAAGACAATTCAGATGGAAACTAAAAGGTTCATCTCATTGCATCCTTTAGTGTAAAAGTCTTTAATTCAAAGATGTCACATAATGATTCAACATACATTCATTTAGGATGCTGCTAGCATTGTGGGTGCAGTCTCTTCTCCCTAGAAATCTTTTCCCATCTTTATCCCTAGCTAATTCATATTTACTTCCCTGTCTCAGTTTAGGTGTCTTTTGTTCTGGGAAGTCTGCTCTGACCTCTAATTTACCTATTTTGGGAAATACTCCATGCCACCCATCACTCTACTTATCAAGTGTCTATTATTCACTGGAGCCACCCAGTGCCATCCGTGCAGTAGGAAAGAGTAATTGGCTCTGTTAACTGTTCCTGCATTAAAAAAAAAAAAAAAATCCCTGAAGTGAATGCCTTAAAATAGCAATTATCTATCTAGCTCATCATTTTGTGGTTTGGTTGGCTGGTTCTGTTTTACGCTAGCCTGATCGGTCCAGCCTGGGATCACACCTGCATCTGTGGTCAGCAGGAAGCTGAACAATCTAGGCACCTCACTGGGTGGCTCGTGCCTGCTCCCTGTGGGCTTCCATTCAGCAGTGGAGCTCAGCGCCTCTTCACAGTGCCATGCCACTCAGCCTATTTCTTTACAAGTCACAAGGCCGGCCCAGACTCAAAGGGTCAGGAAATAGACTTCGCTGTTTGATGGAAGGAACAGCAAAAATTGTAGCCATTTCTGCAATCCACTGCCCTGATTTTTAAGCTGTGAAGGTTTTCCTCAGGGAAAGAGCTGTGCTGTATATACAATAAGGAAAGGAGTCCTCATGGAGTTGTCAGGACAGACTTGGAATGAGCAAAATAAACTGCTTTTTGAATAAAAAGGTCCAACAATGAATCATGGAACATTATATCAAAAACTAATGATGTGCTGTATGGTGACTAACATAACATAATAAAAATTTTTTTTTTTAAATTTCTGTGGGCACCCCGGAAGTGAGAGGGCTGTGGGGACCAAGAAGGGAGCTGAGAACGATGGAAATAGCCAGTCCTCTGAAGGCTAATGCAGTGCTACACATTACTCAGACTTTCACCTAAGTTCTCCATGAGCAACCAGACCTACAGTACTTTGGAGAGCGAGGTAGGATGGGAGGTGTCCAGGGAGGTGACATGGACTGGCAAGGAGGAGTTGCAGATGTCTAGAAACTTATACCCATGTCACTTCTGATTTTTCCTTTAATGTGGGCAATTTTAAGGACATCAGTGGATTCTATATTTTTACATTAAGCAATGCTTTTGATTTTACATTTTTTAGTGGAAAATTTCAAACATTGTGTAAGTAGAATAGTTTAATGAATATCTGTGTACCCAAATCCCTGCTCCCACTATGATTAATTCATGTCAACCTTGGTTCACCTTCTGCCTACTACATGGTTTGAAGCAAACCCAGGATCTTTCCCTTGTAAATATTTCCATTGGTATTTCTAAAAGATAAGGAATCGTTTTAAAAGTGTATATTCATACTACTCTTATAACAACTTTAAAAATTAACAATAATTCCGGGCGCCTGGGTGGCTCAGTTGGTTAAGCGACTGCCTTCGGCTCAGGTCATGATCCTGGAGTCCCGGGATCGAGTCCCACATCAGGCTCCCCGCTCGGCGGGGTGTCTGCTTCTCCCTCTGACCCTCTTCCCTCTCGTGCTCTCTATCTTTCATTCTCTCTCTCTCTCGAATAAATAAAAATAAAATCTTTAAAAAAAATTAACAATAATTCCTTAAAATTATAAATACGAAGTCAATGTTCAAATTTCCAGTTGTCTCCATACTAAGGTCTGCACATTGCAAATGACTGATACATTTTAAATCGATTAACCTGTAAGATGCCCCTCAGATATTCTCTCTCTATTCCTTCTAATATACTTATTGAGGAAATTGGGCCATTCGTCCTATAGTTTCTCCTGGTATGGATTTTATGGATGGCAACTCCATGCTGCCATTTAATATGTTCATTTATCTGTCTTCTATTTTTTGTGTAAATAGATCTAGAGGTTTCATTAGTTTCCAGTTCATTTATTTTGGAAAGACTACTTCATAAGTGATAAGGGCCATCCCTTTTATTCTGGAAGACATTTTCCAGACTCCTGGCTTTAAAATTCTGTGCCTCAAATTATATTAGTTTGCATTTTGAATAAATAAAATATTCACAATCTTTTCCTTCCAACTAATGAATAAATTTTGGTTTTTCCACGTTTAATTCTCTGGCAAAACAACAACAACAACAACAACAGGGAGTGAGAAATACGCATGATGTTTTGAAATGCCAAAGGAACAAATTTTCAAATCAGTTTGGAAGTGCCTTTGATGTATGTGTGATCTAATCTCCAGCACTCAGCAATAAAACACTGTGGGAAGATGCAGGTAAATGTCCAACACACTGGTGTGAGCAGTAAAATGGAAGCAATCGGTTTTAGAAAAGGAAAACTGCAGCCACAGGGAGGTTTGGCTATTCAGAGGAAAGAATGAGAGAAGCAAGGGTTGCCAGTAACTTCTGGCACCCAGTGGCAGCATCAGCCATCTAAAGAAGACGTTTCTGTCTCTGCTGGCCGTTAGTAAATATCCGGATTAGCTAGCAACTATTCATGATCTTATTGTCAATTAAGAGTTGGCAACTGGGCTGTAATGTGTTGGTAAATACACACAGAGCCATAGCTTGCATCATTTCTTTTAAAAGGAATTGCCCTCTCTATTGGAACAATGAAGGCTGTGAAAGCAATACTTTTTCTTATTACCTACTTCATCTAACCATCTCTTTAGAAAGAACAATGACTTCAGAACTAGTTATAGCACCAAATATGAAGAAGGAAAGTGCAAACCAAAGCAGCTCCCCCTCTTCCCAAAATTCCTGCAGGTGGAAATCTACTGTGGAGTGGAGCTGGCCTCTGGAGAAAAGGCTGGTCTAACTGACATGCTATATATAGAATCCGGGAAAAGAAAGTGACCCATGTGCCCTGCATCTAAAGGCTATCAGGCAGCAGGCCTAAAGTTCAATGTCCTTGGCTTCCCCATCCTCGTCCCTTTGTTTGATTTTTATGAGAATCTGTATGGGGGCTCTCTCTCTCTTTTCTTTATTCTTCTTTTTGTTTTGTAAAACTATTTTATTCTCTTATTTTTAGGATATAGAAAGCAATGCACAGAGGTGGCTTCCATAGAGAAGCTATAAATGGCTACATTTTAACCTGATAACCATGGAAGTTGGGAAACTGATGCATTGTTGTATGGCTGTTGATTCCTGCCTGAAACAGTTCCAGATTAGGTCTGGTGCCAGTGAAAATGCCCTCCTGTCCCACCACTACCACCAGCTACCAGAGAAGGGTAGAGGGTTGAGGAAGGAACTGTCGAGGAATGGAACAAGCACGGGGCTAGCTGAGCTGCACTTGAGTTTCCTAGGTCAGAAAGTAACCTCACGGAATGGAACCAGGTGCCCTATAAGGCCCAAGCAGCCCAGTAACAAGTTAACACAAATGTACTGGCTTAAAACAACATAAATTTATTGTCCTACAGTTCTGAATGTCAGATATCCCATATGGGTCTCACTGAGCCAAAATGAAGGCATCAATAGGGTTGTGTTCCTTTCTGTAGGTTCCAGGGAAAAATCCATTTCCTTGCCTTTTCCAGTACCCAGTGGCCCTTCCTCCATCTTCAAAGCCAAGTCCTCCCCATGCTGGCATTTCCTTAGTTCTCTGTCCCAGAAGTGTTCTCTGACTTTATGGATTCATATGATTAAATTGGGCCCATCCCATTAATCCAGGAAAGTCTTCCCATCTTAAGGCCCTTAACCCTCATCATAGCTGCAAAATCCCCTTTATTGCATCAGGTAACATATTCACAGGTACTGGGGATGAAGGTGTGGACATATTTTTGGAACCCATTATTCTGCCTACCACAAAGATCATGTTTTCATTGGGAAGGGAAAAGAAAAAAAAACTGAGGAAGGAAACATTCTCAAGGAGACTCTTTCCTTTAAAAAAAAAAGATTTATTTATTTATTTGAAAGAGAGAGAGAGCAAGAGAGCACATGCAAGTAGGGGGAGGGGCAGAGGGAGAGAACCTTCAAGCAGACTCCCCGCTGAGAATGGAGCCCGACACAGGCCCATCCCATAACCCATAAGATCATGACCCATGAGATCATGACCCAAGCCAAAACCAAGAGTTGGATGTTCAACTGACTGAACCACCCAGGCACTCCTCAAAGATTCTCTAAGTCCACATTCTTTACCCTGTCATTTAAGACCCTTTAATCAATCCACCTGTCCAAAATTATTGCCCCATTTTTCCACTTGAAATAGCTCACAGTTTTTATCTAAACCAAACAATGCATGCTCTGGGCTTTGCCTCTCTTCCCACACTGTTCCTGCTTCCTGAGAGCCTGTGCCATCCCACCCCTTCTCAGAATCACCACCTTTCCCCAATGTCAGACTACTGCACATCTCTTAAAAGCCTTCCCCAAGTCCTCCAAGAGAGAAGCAAAACATCAGTATTTTGTCTGTTCTCTTTTGTTAACAAACCTCCTGCCTGGTATTCTGGCTCCTGTCCCATAAGACTGCATGTTTTCTGAGACCCTGATGCATGGGCTCCCTGTGCCCTGCATACAGCAGGAACTGCATCTACGTGTGTTGACTAAAGGCCTGAATGACCATCAGTGGACTCCTAATGTGGGAAGAAAGAGACCACAGAAGGAACACCATAGATGGCAATCTGTACCATTAGATCCTTGAACTGGGAAAGAAGTACCTAATCGGGTGTTTGCCCCTAGTGAAGGAGAAGTTACCTGTGTACACAGAGGGCATGTGCATCCTAAAACGAGGGAGTCCCCATATCCCCTTTAGGAAAAATGGACACAGCCTGATGATGTGCAAGTCCTAGAAGTAGGAGAGAGAGCTCATCCATGCCGCCCCCCCACACCGTTCCCCTCTTCATTCCCCACTGGTCCCACTCCCCTCCACATGGTTAGGAGGAAATTGTGTGTGGTCCTGTTAGAACAGTAGAGAAATAGGTCACAAAACAGTTGTACAGGTTGAATTATATCCCTCCCCCAAATTCATATGTTGAAGTACCCCCAGTGCTCAGAATGTGACCTTATTTGGAAGCAGGGTCTTTGCAGATGTAATTAGCTAAGATGAGGTCATAATGGAATATGCTATCCCCTAATCCAACATGAGTGGTGTCCTCATAGAAAGGGGAAATTTGGATACAGACACACACAGGGAGAAGGCCATGTGAAGAATGGAGTTAGGCTGCCACAAGCCAAGGAACTAGTAGAAGCCCGGGAAAAGACCAGGAATAGAACCTTCCCTAACTTCTTTAGAGGGAGTATCGCCCTGCCCACACCTTGGCCTCAGAGTTCTGGCTCCAGAATCGTGAAACAATAAATTTGTTGTTCTAAGCCATCTGGTTTGTGCTTCTTTGTATGGCAGCCCTAGGAAACTAATACAAACTCATACTCATTTTGATTGACTTCCTGTGAAAGCACATTTTCTTCTGCAGGCAGAAGAAACTTCCAGTGCTGCAGGAAATAGCATTACTGAGTAACTCCGGGCTTGTTACTTCTCTAAACCCCAATTTCCTCACCCGTATGGGGTGCATGTGAGGATCAATGTGATCTTGAACATAGAGCAACTACCTTAGCCCTCAGCACATTAAAAGCTCTCGATAACTGCGGTGATATTATTCCCAGTTCACATAGAGATGTGGAGATGTTCAGTTAGTGGTTAGAGCTGGCTAGACATGGGGCATCAGGGAAGTGTCTGGGCATGCGGGCTGGAAATGGGGGCAAGGGGGGAGCCAGATTATAAAGCCGAGGAAGATGTCAGCAAAACCTCCTAACTGGCACCCCTTCAGTTTTACCTGGCTCATCTTCCTTGCCTGCCTCTACCCCATCTGCATCTACTCCTTCCTGCTGGCTGCTGTGCTGAAGAGAAAAGGAAATGTAAATAAGTTTATAGTTCATGGCAATTCCATCAATCACAAAGTGGGAAAAACACCCAACTGGTGGAACTTAGTTTATAATAATGATTGTGGAATAAGTGAATAAATAAATGGATGAGTAAATGAGCAAATAAATGAATGAATGTATCTTGTGGCTCCACAGACTCCAAGTCGTTGCACCCCACAGCCCCACTAAAAAGTAGGGTTTGCTTTGGCTCCCACTGTCATCATTCAGATGGTAGCAATTTGATCTGTCTCAGATCCAAGAGATTTTAGCAGTTAGATGAGAAGAAATTATGGGGCCTTCAACACTAGCCTTCCCTCGCCCCTGCCATGGTCTCCCTCACACAGCCCAAGTCCAGCTCACCTGGTAACTAACCTCACTGTTTATCCACCCTCCCCCCAAACATACATACACATTTGCTCAAAGATGCTCACAATTAGCATAAATCTTGGGCCTCTGCTCCATTCAACATCACCCCAAGGCTACAAATCAGCCAGAAGCATAAAAATAACAGAAGAGAATGCACACCTCTTAGATCAGATTCACTTCGTTTTTTCTTTCTTGATAATGTCTTAAATAATATAAACGTGCTAACTCCATATTCTCATATGGTTGGACTGCTAGGGCATGTCTGCTCCATCCTCACTCAATCTGTAGCTCATACCTGTCCATGAGACCTGAATATTCCCTGCCTGTGCCCTGATCCTGTAGTTCCAGAGCTCTGCTTTGTTCTCCTGCAGTTGGGATATCCCAAACTTGCTGCCCATGATTCCCTGGGGAACTCATTCCCATGGCTGTTCTATTTGGCATATTTCTTCCTTTCCCCTGGTTCTATTCATCACTTCTCTCAAACACCTGAAAAATTTACCAACAGTCTGTCAATGCCTCCCAGGCACTTGGCTCTTAACTTCAAGTTCCCCTAGTGACTGAGAGACTAATTCTGTTCAGCTCAGACCCTCTTTAGGGTGTGCATCTGCTGGCCTCCTACTCTTGTCTCCTGCTGTCTAATGGACTCTGGGCTATTTGATCCTGGCTTCAAGACCTCACTACCACCGTTGACACTTGGCTTGTGCACAACCAGTGTCATCTATAAGAAGTAAATCCTTATTGGTTTATTTCTATAAAATTTTGCTTCCTTCCAAAGTCCTCTGCCAGCTCCTGGCTATGGTTGTGGAGGGCTGGAGTTCTGTCTTTTGAAATGTTCCACATTTTTACTTGAAGTGTTACTCTGGGAGGGGGTGGCAGGGTGGGTCATTTCCTCTTTGGAAGGGAAGGTGAAATGAATTTCCCCATTTGCTTAACACCCTGGCACTTCCAGTCCTGTTACTAATGTCCTCTCACCCCCAACCACCACTCTCTTGTTAGACAGTCTTATGCAATCACGTTGTGCCGGATAGCAAGTACCTTACACGTGCATAAATCATTTCCACTTCCTCTCTTGCCACACAACTAGGAAATTGGTCTGGAGCTGGCTTGTGTGAAAAGTTCTAGAAAGAAGGTGGGTGAGTTAACAAAGGGATGCTAAAGAGTAGGAAAACAGAAAAAGAAGAGCCCTCTCTACCAGCCTTTTAAACTCTTAAACAGCAAACAGGAATAAAGAGAACTCCCTCTCATGATGTATTTCTCCATAAAGGTGAGTATTTCTTTTTTCTTTCTAGAGTTTTCAATTAAACATTTAAAATAAAGGGCTCTCCCTCTCAATAGACGCAGAAAAAGCATTTGACAAAGTACAGCATCCTTTCTTGATCAAAACTCTTCAGAGTATAGGGATAGAGGGTACATACCTCAATATCATAAAAGCCATCTATGAAAAACCCACAGCGAATATCATTCTCAATGGGGAAAAACTGAGAGCTATCTCCTAAGGTCAGGCACATGGCAGAGATGTCCACTATCACCACTGCTATTCAACATAGTACTAGAAGTCCTAGCCACAGCAATCAAACAACAAAAGGAAATAAAAGGCATCCGAATCAGCAAAGAAGAAGTCAAATTCTCACTCTTTGCAGATGATATGATACTTTATGTGGAAAACCCAAAAGACTCCACCCCAAAACTCCTAGAACTCATACAGGAATTCAGTCAAGTGGCAGGATATAAAATCAATGCACAGAAATCGGTGGCATTTCTATACACCAACAACAAGACAGAAGAGAGAGAAATCAAGGAGTCTATCCCATTTACAATTGCACCCAAAACCATAAGATACCTAGGAATAAATCTAACCAAAGAGGCAAAGAATCTGTACTCAGAAAACTATAAAATACTCATGAAAGAAATGGAGGAAGACACAAAGAAATGGAAAAACCTTCCATGCTCATGGACTGGAAGAACAAATATTGTGAAGATGTCAATGCTACCTAGAGCAATCTACTCATTTAATTCAATCCCTATCAAAATACCATCCACTTTTTTCAAAGAAATGGAACAAATCATCCTAAAATTTATATGGAACCAGAAAAGACCCCGAATAGCCAGACGAATATTGAAAAAGAAAAGCAAAGCTGGCGGCGTCACAATTCCGGACTTCCAGCTCTATTACAAAGCTGTCATCCTCAAGACAGTATGGTACTGGCACAAAAACAGACACATAGATCAATGGAACAGAATAGAGAGCCCAGAAATGGACCCTCAACTCTATGGTCGACTCATCTTTGACAAAGCAGGAAAGAATGTCCAATGGAAAAAAGTCTCTTCAACAAATGGTGTTGGGAGAATTGGACAGCCACATGCAGAAGAATGAAACTGGACCATTTCCTTACACCACACACAAAAATAGATTCCAAATGGTTGAAAGACCTAAATGTGAGACAGGAGTCCATCACAATCCTAGAGGAGAACACAGGCAGCAACCTCTTCGACCTCAGCCGCAGCAACTTCTTCCTAGAAACATCGCCAAAGGCAAGGGGAGCAAGGGCAAAAAGGAACTACTGGGACTTCATCAAGATAAAAAGCTTTTGCACAGCAAAGAAACAGTCAACAAAACCAAAAGACAAACGACAGAATGGGAGAAGATATTTGCAAATGACATACCAGATAAAGGGCTAGTATCCAAAATCTATAAAGAACTTATTAATCTCAACACCCAAAGAACAAATAATCCAATCAAGAAATGGGCAGAAGACATGAACAGACATTTTTCCAAAGAAGACATCCAGATGGCCAACAGACACAGGAAAAAGTGCTCAACATCGCGCGGCATCAGGGAAATCCAAAGCAAAACCTCAATGAGATACCACCTCACGCCAGTCAGAATGGCTAAAATTAACAAGTCCAGAAACGACAGAGATTGACGAGGATGTGGAGAAAGGGGAACCCTCCTACACTGTTGGTGGGAATGCAAGCTGGTGCAGCCACTCTGGAAAACAATATGGAAGTTCCTCAAAAAGTTGAAAACAGAGGAACCCTACGACCAAGCAATTGCACTACTGGGTATTTACCCCAAAGACACAAATGTAGTGATCCGAAGGGGTATGTGCACCCCAATGTTTATAGCAGCAATGTCCACAATAGCCAACCTATGGAAAAGAGCCAAGATGTCCATCAACAGATGAATGGATAAAGAAGATGTGGTATATATATACAATGGAATATTATGCAGCCATCAAAAAAAACCCCACCAAAAAACCGAAATCTTGCCATTTGCAAGACGTGGATGCAACTAGAGGGTATTATGCTGAGCGAAATAAGTCAATCAGAGAAAGACATGTAACATATGATCTCACTGATATGAGGAATTCTTTTTTTTTTTTTTAAGATTTTATTTATTTATTTGACAGAGACAGAGCGAGAGAAGGAACACAAGTGGGGGAGCGGGAGAGGGAAAAGCAGGCTTCCTGCCGAGCAGGGAGCCTGATGTGGGGCTCGATCCCAGGATCTTGGGGTCATGACCTGAGCCGAAGGCAGACGCTTAATGACTGAGCCACTCAGGTGCCCCGATATGAGGAATTCTTAATCTCAGGAAACAAACTGAGGGTTGCTAGAGTGGTGAGGGGTGGGAGGGATGGGGTGGCTGGGTGATAGACATTGTAGAGGGTATGTGCTATGGTGAACTACGTAAGACTGTTGGGGATCACAGACCTGTACCTCTGAAACAAATAATACATCATACGTTAAAAAAAGAAGAAGAAGAAGAAGAAGAAGATAGTAGGAAGGGAAAAATGAAGGGGGGGAAATCAGAGAGGGAGACGAACCATGAGAGATTATGGACTCTGAGAAACAAACTGAGGGTTCTAGAGGGGAGGGAGGGTGGGGGGATGGGTTAGCCTGGTGATGGGTATTAAAGAGGGCACGTATTGCATGGAGCACTGGGTGTTATACGCAAACAACGAATCATGGAACACTACATCAAAAACTAATGATGTAATGTATGGTGATTAACATAACATGATAAAATAAAATAAAAAATAAAATAAAGCTCTATTTTCAACTTTTTGAGGAACCTCCATACTGTTTGCCAGAGTAGCTGCACCAGCTTGCATTCCCACCAACAGTGTAGGAGGGTTCCCCGTTCTCTGCATCCCCACCAACATCTGTCGTTTCCTGATTTGTTAATTTTAGCCATTCCGACTCGTGTGAGGTGGTATCTCATTGAGGTTTTGCTTTGGATTTCCCTGATGCCGAGCGATGTTGAGCACTTTTTCATGTGTCTGTTGGCTACCCTCAAAAAGTTGAAAATAGATCCTATGACCCAGCAATTTCACTACTGTGTATTCACCCCAAAGATAAAAATCTAGTGATCCAAAGGGGTACATGCACCCTGATGTTTATAGCAGCAATGTTCACAATAGCTAAACTATGGAAAGAGCCAAAATGTCCATCGACACATGAATGGATAAAGATGTGGTATATATATATATATATATACAATGGACTATTATGCAACCATCAGTAAAAATGAAATCTTGCCATTTGCAAGACATGGATGGAACTGGAGGGTATTATGCTGAGCAAAATAAGTTAATCAGAGCAAGTCATGCATCATATGACCTCACTGATATGAGGAATTCTTAATCTCAGGGAACAAACTGAGGGTTGCTGGAGTGGTGGGGGGGGTGGGTGGCTTGGTGATAGACATTGGGGAGGCTATGTGCTATAGTGCACGCTATGAATTGTGTAAGACTGTTGAATCACAGACCTGTACCTCTGAAACAAATAATACATTATATTTTTTTAAAAAAAGAAGATAATAGGAAGGGAGAAATGAAGGGGGGGAAATTGGTGGGGGAAAGGAACCATGAGATGCTGAGAAACAAACTAGAGGGGAGGGGGGATGGGGGATGGGTTAGCCTGGTGATGGGTATTAAAGAGGGCAGGTACTGAATGGAGCACTGTGTGTTATACGCAAACAATGAATCATGGAACACTACATCAAAAATTAATGATGTAATGTATGGTGATTAACATAACATAATAAAATAAAAATAAATAAAAGCAAAATAAATAAATAAAATAAAATAAAGGGATCTCTTGGAATCTTCCTGGTTTGTAAAGAAATATCACCTCCACACTAATCTCACAAAAAGAACCTGGAAGTCAAAATCAATAGCAGGGCTGGGAAGCACTTGGAGAAGGCAGAAGCAGCACTGCCCACAAAGGGCTGTAATGTCTGTATCCTTCCATCACACTGCTTCCAGGCAGCTGCTGGATAACTTTTTGGTATGATTATTAAAATAGTGCAACACAAAGCTAAATCTCCAAGCTTTTGAGCAATACAGCAACAGACCAAATACCTGCTTTGTTGGAGAGGAACCTTAGTCCCCTCCTTTCAGTGATTCTGGGTCCCAGGGGCCCACAATGGCCACTTTTGCTCTCACCTTCCTTTAGCAAAGCCTCGCAGTGGGAAAAGGTGCCAGAGCCACCAGGGGAAGCTACTGAGCACATCTTCATCCAGCCCACTGTGGAAGGGGCCCCAAGGTGTGGGAATTCAGAGTCCCTTCTGCCTTCTACTTAATCACCTTTGTCATCTAGAGAAAGGGATGCCATCACTACACTCCCATTTTTCCCTAAATCACACTCCTCATAGCAGAGGTAAAAATGGGTATATTTCCCATTGTGCAGCAGTGTGGAAAGAACCTTCCTGTGCCTGCCCCTCAAGAGTTGTGTTTTTCTGCCATGTCAGCTTTATTCAATCATAAAGCAAGGTTAACACAATTATAAAGCAGGTTCAGGATTCCAAACTCAATGACATTTCACTACACGTTTAACATGGCTTCTACATGTCACACAAAGTGAAGCACAATACCAAGTCACACAACAAGCAAGATGCAATGAGGGGGAAGAAGTTAACAAACCCAACTCCAAGTCAGTCCCTGCACGCACAGTTGAGATGAGGACTGGGTCTGGTCCGGGCCAGCTCTCAGCGCTGACTGCTTATCCTGTTCAAACAGTGGAGGATCTGTTACGTTCAAAGATTAGTCAGGCAGAGCCTTCGGTGGCAGCTGCCTTTTGATGTGGTCAGACGTGCAAGGGTCAGCGTCTGGAGAGTCTGACAGTTTGCTGCAAAAGTCCTCTCTTTTAAAGGGTATTTAATCAGTCTTGGGCCTCTGCAGGTCTCCTCTGGTTCTGTTCGTTATCAGTTCTGGGTGTCTTTAGCCTGTGCTGGTTTGGGCGATTTCTGGTCTTAGCTGTAATGCCCTTGGCTGCTTAGGTCACTGCTTGACATGAGTCACTGCTTGACGTGAGTGACTCCATCTTGCTCTCTATAGCAAGTTTCCTACATCTCCTGAGCCAGTGTTGTCTGTACACCAGTGACTGTGATGATCAGTTTTACATGCCAACTTGACTGGGCCACATGGTACCCAGATATTTGGTTAAACATTGTTCTGGGTGTGTCTGCGAGGATGTTCCTGGATGAAATTAGCATTTAAATCAGTAGACTGAGTAAAACAGATTGTCCTTCCCAATATGCATGAGCCTCATCCAGTCAGGCAAAGGCCTGAATAGAACAAAAGGCTGACCCTACCCGAAGTAAGACAGAATTCTCCTGCCTGACTGCTTTTTGAACTGAGACATTGGCTTTTTCCTGTCTTTAGACTTGAACTGAAATATGAGCTCTTCTGGGGTCTTGAGCCTGCCAGCCTTTGGACTGGAACTGACACCATTGCCTCTCCTGGTTCAAAGGCCTTAGGACTCAGACTAGAAATACACCATCAGTTTTCCTGTGTCTCCAGCTTGCCAACTCACCCTGCAGATCTTGGGCCTTGACAGCCTCCATAATTGGGTGGGCTAATTCCTTATTTATCTATCTACCTACATACCTACTTACCTGCCTATCCATCTTATTGGTTCTGTCTCTCTGGAGAACCTGGACTAACACAGCAATAAGTGAGACTAAATGAGGAAAGCCAAGGACTTGATATACAGAAGGCAGATATACAGAAGGCTCTCTTCCAGAGACTGGAACCCCTAACCCAACCTTGGTTGACAGTCACTTGCTGAAACTCCCAGAGGTTTAGTTGCGTATTTCTGTTGAGCTTTCTTCTACCTCCATTCCTAAAGGATGCCCTTGAGGGCCACAGGAAGTTTCATTGTGATGATCTTTGTGGGCTTCCCCTCATAGAATGAGGTAGTGTAACACAAAGAATTAGATTCCTCAGTGAAACAGAAAGGGTCCCAAGGTGGAATCTGGAATTGCATTGCCTTTTAATGGCCACTGCAAAACATAGCTCTAGTATTATAAAATGCCTTAATTTTCTTCTTCTATTTCACACTAAGATCTGTAAAATAATAATAATAATAATAATAAACCAGAAGATTCTTCTAAACCTGAAGCAGATTATATCAACATATTTATCAGAGACCATGTTTAATTAAATACAAATCAATTCACATATTTGCAACATCTTAATTTGGACTAATTAAGAGAACTTTTGAGTGAGTTCCTTTTTTCCACCATAACACTTCCATTGTGGGATAGCAGTTATCTTTCCACTTCAACTTTTCATTTATTTGGTTTTTCACTGATTGTTAAGCACTTAACTTTCTTCCATGGGTCGAATTAGTTTGCAACCAGTTTTGAAATGCTCTAAAGGAAGACTGAGTTCCAAAGCCATCTGATGCATCTTGAATGGATTCCACCCACCCCCACTTTGAACAACTCCTGAGCTAATAACATGGAGTAAGAAGCTTGTTGTGGGAAAAGTAGATTAGGAGACATTACCAGAGGTAACAGAGAAGTTCTCTTCGCCTTAACAACTACCCAAATGGGTACCTTAACATCTACCCAGAAGGCAGAATACATTGACCCCAAAAGAGACTCCTTCTAGCAGTACATGTGACTTTTCCATGGTTCGTGAGGCACTCCTCATTTTGGGGAGGCTGCCCCTATTTAGTTTTATCCACTGACCACAAACAAGTGGTAACTCCAGTTCCAGGCACAAAAAACCAACTTCCTTTTCTGATTTCTCCAGTTCCTATTATCCAGGATGGAGTCCAAGAGAAAATGATCGGAATAGTCCAAGTTTGAGCTAAAAGCTTGGGCCACAGGTGTGAAGAACAAGGTATAAGCATTAATGGGACGATGGCCGGTTTTTGGCTTAGAGGAGTTATAAGGTACACATAGTCTCACTTCTGAGTCCAGGCAAGGAGCATCGAATTGGATGAATAGGAAGACATCACAAAATTCTGATGATTAGAACTCATGGGTGCTGAGAATTTGTGCAAGATTCCTCTTCACTAGTGAAAAAGAAAGCTTTTAAACTTAGAACAGGGCATCAGTAGGTCCCCGAAAGAAGGTCTGATAAAAACCCAAAGGGCAGGAGTTGACTCTGCTTACAGATAACACGGAAAGCACTAACCTGGCACTAAGTAAGCACTAAAATGCTTTCTGTTTAGACTTCAAAGAGGCTCAAGGACAGAGCAGCTGTGCCCTGGCAGCTTCTCCTTTGATGACAGGACCCCTCGCCTCAGTGCACCAAGGGCAAGCCAACAATCTGTGTGGAGAAGGAAGGGCAAACATCACTGATAAAATGCCTTCCAAGGGACAGACAGAGTAAATGCAAATATGACCAATCAATACCTGATATGGGATCAAAGCCGGCAGTTTATACACAAGCAAATGCAATGAATCAATACATAGAAGCAATTTTAGAAATGTAAATGTTAAATTTTATGAGAGTATAAAGTACCTATAAAGCTCACAAATAAATAACAATGTAAATATCCAGCTTGGTCAGACTCTAAATTGGTTTGATCTTTAGGGACAACAGTGTGGCAATATGTATAATAAAAGCTACAAATTTGTTTTATGACTATTTTTTTAAAGATTTTATTTATTTACTTGACAGAGAGAGAGACAACAAGAGAGGGAACACAAGCAGGGGGTGTGGGAGAGAGAGAAGCAGGCTTCTCGCCAAGCCCGATGCAGGGCTCGATCCTAGGATCCTGGGATCATGACCTGAGCGGATGGCAGATACCCAACGACTGAGCCACACAGGCTCCCCTGTTCTATGACTTCTTATAACCCAGGACACTACTTTAGGAATTATGCCACATATAAGTTATATATTTTCAATTGTAAAAAAATAGGAATCATTTCAGATGCTTAAGAATAGGGAATTGGTTAAATAAATTATGGCACCTTAATCTAAAAGCATGTAGACATATCCCATTGTTTTATAGATGAATAACACTCAGGAATTTAAATCTAAGACAGTGAATAGTTTTCGTCTTAAACACTAATTCTCTTAACTTGGAAGTATGTCTTAGAGTCCTAAACTGAAAAGGTCCTGAGGCAATATTTGGAAGGAAGGAACAGGAAAGGAAGCCTGACCAATTCTATCTGCCAATTGCATGAGACTGAAGCTGAGAGGTGGAAGGAGGTTCTATGCACATGACCATAAGCCTGGGTTATGAGGTTGACCAAGGGCACACGTTGAGCTTTGGAGCTGGTCTTCTTCAGTGTGTTCTGTAACATAAGTCTTCATCTGGGGTTTGAGGATTTCTGTGGGTGGGCAAAGATGTACTAGCAGGTACTCTGGAAGTTTCAAAGGAACACATTACCTGACCATTAATATCTGTATATATCCTTTCCTACAATAGATTTGCTGAGATATGGCCTGAGTTCCCAAAAGCCTATTCCCGCTTGAAAAAGGTGGGCTTGCTCCTTCACCATCTTAAATCTTTTCTATGTATTTATTTATTAAGTTTTAATTTTAATTCCAGTATGGTTAACATATACTGTTATATTTGGTTCAGGTGTACAATATAGTGATTCAACAATTCCATATATTACCCAGTGTACATCACAACAAATGCACTCCCTAATCCCTATGGCCTATTTCACCCCTTCCCCTCATCCACCTCCTTTCTGGTAACCATCAGTTTGTTCTCTATAGTTAAGAGTCAGTTTCTTGGTTTGTCTTTCTGTTTATTTTTCTTTTGCTTGTTTGTTTCTTCAATTCCTCATGACTGAAATCATATGATATTCATCTTCCTCTAATTGACGTATTTCACTTAGCATTATACTCTCTAGTCTCATCCATGTCGTTGCAAATGGCAAGATTTTCATTCTTTTTATCGCTGAATAATATTCTATTATATATACTATCCTATTATATATATATATAGATATACACACACACACATATATATATAAACATATCTTCTTTATCTATTCATCCATCAATGGACACTGGGCTGCTTCCATAATTTGACATTGTAAATAATTGTTATAAACATAGGCGCACAAGTATCCTTTTGAATTAATGTTTTTGTATTTTGGGGGTAAATATACAGTAGTAGTGCAATTACTGGATCATAGGATAGTTCTATTTTTAAATTTTTGAGGAATCTCCATACTGTTTTCCATAGCAGCTGCACCAGTTTGCATTCCTACCAACAGTGCACAAGGGTTCCTCTTTCTCCACATCCTCCCCAACACTTGTTTCTTGCGTTTTTTATTTTAGCCATTCTGACAGGTGTGAGATGCTATTTCATTGTAGTTTTGATTTGCATTTCCCTGATGAGTGATGTTGAGTGTCTTTTCATGTGTCTGTCTGTTGGCCATCTGGATGTCTTCTTTAGAGAAATGTCTGTTCATGTCTTCTGCCCATTTTGTAATTGGATTACTTGGGGGGGGGTGTTGAGTTGTATTAAGTTCTTCATATATTTTGGATACTAACCCTTTATTGGATAGGTCATTTGTAAACATCTTCTCCCATTCAGTAGGTTGCCTTTTAGTTTTGTTGATTGTTTCCTTCACTGCACAGAAGCTTTCTATTTTGATGTCATCCCAATAGTTTGTTTTTGCTTTTGTTTCCCCTGCCTCAGGAGATCTATCTAGAAAAATGTTGTTATGGCCAATGTCCATCGCTGCTCTTCTAGGATTTTAATGGTTTCAAGCCTCACATTTACATCCTTAATCCATTTTGAGTTTATTTTTGTGTATATGGCATAAGAAAATGGTCCAATTTAATTCTTTTGCATGTAGCTGCCTGGTTTTTCCAACACCATTTGTTGAGGAGATTGTCTTGCCCATTGCATATTCTTGTGTCCTTTGTCAAAGATTAATTGACCACATAATCATGGACTTATTCTTGGGCTCTCTATTCTATTTCATTGATCTTTGTGTCTAGTTTTGTGCTAGCACCATACTGTTTTATTACAGCTTTGTAATATATCTTGATATCAGGGACTGCGCTGGTTCTAGTTTTGCTTTCTTTTTCAAGATTGCTTTGGCTATTTGGGGTCTTTTGTGGTTCCATACAAATTTTAGGATTACTTGTTCCAGTTCTGTGAAAAGTGCTCGTGGTGTTTTGATAGGGATTGCATTAAATCTGGAGGTTGCTTTGGGTAGTAGGAACATTTCAACAGTATTTACTCTTCCAGTCCATGAGCACAGAATATCTTTCCATTTATTTGTGTTGCATTCAATTTCTTTCATTGATGTTTTATAGATCTCAGAGGTCTTTCACCTCCTTGGTTAAGTTT